>NC_133358.1:3170840-3470840 GCF_030506205.2 Paramisgurnus dabryanus | reverse complement strand
TGACGCGTTGCCATGGGAACAGCGTTTGACATATCAAAAATCCCTTCGCAATTTATCATCTACAATGTCTCGGCATCATCTAGACCACTTCTGGAGTCAATCGCATGAATATTCTAGAAGGAGTATTTAAAAGAACATCGGCGTCAACTAAAAGGCTTAAATATGCCTTTAAAATTAGACTATTGTAACTCGTTACTCGGGGGATGCCATGCAAATCAGGTAAACAAGCTACAGCTGGTTCAAAACGCCGCCGCAAGAGTGCTTACTCGATCTAAAAAGTATGACCACATTAGTCCAATTCTGGCATCTTTACACTGGCTACCAGTTAAATATCGCATACAATTTAAAATATTACTAATCACCTACAAAGCCTTAAATGGCCTAGCGCCCTCGTATATAAAAGAACTACTATCAGAATACAATCCACCACGTAAACTGCGATCACAAAATTCGGGTTACTTAATTATCCCTAGAATATCAAAAGTGTCTAAAGGTGGTAGATCCTTTTCCTACTTAGCCCCTAAGCTCTGGAATGATTTACCAAATAATGTTCGAGTATCAGACACAGTCGATCAATTTAAATCTAAACTTAAGACATTCTTCTTTAACAAAGCATTCACATAGAATGTCCAGTAAATGTACTTTTCCCGCAGTAGTTATTTTGTCTAGAACAAAGCACTCACATACCTCATACGGGTAATTTACTCTTGCCGCAATAGTTAGCCTGTCTGGAACCGAGCTGAATTAAACCACTATAATGTATGACACTTGCATTACATGCGAACGGCCCCTACGCTAATAGAATTCTGTTTTTGTCTCCCTGTCTCGTCCTCGACTCTGAGGACAATAAGACAAACAGACCCAGTTCCTGTTGCTGTGAAGGTCATCGCACCACTAATCAACTGGCTGTCCTTCAACGTGACGCCCAACCGATGCGCGACCAACGGCCACCGGCTGAACCAGTTTAATCCGCTTACACGCTTCCTATCCCTACCGTGTCTATATATTACAAATATAAATATTAATCTCTCCCTAGGGTTTTTTGTCCTTCTAGGATTTTTTCCCATTGGGTTTTCTCCTAGGGGGTTTTTTAGTCCCAGGGAGAGTCAGCCAACTTTGGCTTAACTTAGCACTTTACTGTATACGTTACATTATTAATATGCTCGCTTACACGGTTTTTTATCCTTAGCCGCTATATTCTACTTCTTATACTATGTATTGATTTTCAATGTTCTCCTCTACATCTACTCATGTAAAGCTGCTTTGCAACAATTAACAATTGTGAAAAGCGCTATATAAATAAAATTGAATTGAATTGAAAAATGAAAGTAAAGTTTGACGCGTTGCCATGGGAACAACGTTTGAGATATCAAAAATCCCTTCGCAATTTATCATCTACAATGTCTCAGCATCATGTTGACAACATCTGGAGTCAATCGCATGAAAATCCTAGAAGGAGTATTTAAAAGAGCATCGCATGGAACTGTAAGGCTTAAATATGCCTTTAAAATGAAAGTAAAGTTTGACAGGTTACCATGGGAACAGCGTTCGAGATATCAAAAATCCCTTCGCAATTTATCATCTACAATGTCTCGGCATCATGTTGACCACTTCTTGTGTCAATCGC
Source organism: Paramisgurnus dabryanus (assembly GCF_030506205.2). NCBI lineage: Eukaryota > Metazoa > Chordata > Actinopteri > Cypriniformes > Cobitidae > Paramisgurnus > Paramisgurnus dabryanus. Next base: position 3,469,213 of record NC_133358.1, on the reverse strand, counting down.
ATGAAAATCCTAGGAGGAGTATTTCAAAGAGCATCGCATGGAACTGTAAGGCTTAAATATGCCTTTAAAATGAAAGTAAAGTTTGACAGGTTACCATGAGAACAGCGTTCGAGATATCAAAAATCCCTTTGCAATTTATCATCTACAATGTCTTGGCATCATGTTGACCACTTTTGGTGTCAATCGCATAAACATTGTAGGAGGAGTATTTAAAAGAACATCGCATGGAACTGTCAAAAAAAATCCACCTTTCTGACTGACAGACTTCCTGGCGCCTGGTGGTGGCGCTATACCCGGGAGTCACAATAGGCACATCGATGCGATCGGAATCTTCAGACGAACAAACACACCGCGTGTCATCACAATAAGAAATTTTTTGCCTTTGATATTAGACACTTCCTGTTTCTCTGATGTCGCCATAAATTTGTCGCCTCGCCATGGCAGAACCGTTCGAGATATCAAAAATCCCTTCGCAATTTAGCAAGTCCAATGTCTCGACATCATGTTCACCACGTTTGGTGTCAATCCCATGAATCCCCTGGGAGGAGTATATAAAAGTTCACTGCATGCATTTTTTAAACAATCCAAAATAGCCGACTTCCTGTTGGGCGGAGCTTAAATGTTAGAGGGCGAAAGTTGTTCGGGTCGATGAGATCTATAAGCGTACCAATTCTCGTACATGTGCGTGAATTTTTGCCCGATCTGTGCATCAATGTTTTTTTTTGCATTACAGGGGGCGCTACAGAGCCCCCGTGCCACGCCCGTGTTCCAGCCTTTGGATTTCTGCGATGACGGACGACTCTGACGTCTGTGCCAATTTTCAAGAGTTTTCGAGTATGTTAAGGCCCCCAAAAAGTCCAAAAGTGTTAAAAAAAATAAAAATAAAAAAAATAAAAAAAATAAAAAAAATAATAAATTCTAACAAAACCAATAGGGCTTCGCACCTTTCGGTGCAGGCCATTCTGGCCTGCTCCTCGGTGCTCGAGCCCTAATAATAATCCGAGCAAAAACAATAGGGCTTCGCACCTACGGTGCAGGCCATTCTGGCCTGCTCCTCGGTGCTCGAGCCCTAATAATCTGAGCAAAAACAATAGGGCTTCGCACCTACGGTGCAGGCCATTCTGGCCTGCTCCTCGGTGCTCGGGCCCTAATAAATATAGCTGCAAGCAGCAATGGCGGGCCCTCGCACGTTTTTTTACCGCTACACGGTGCGTCCGAGAAAACGATGCACGTAGGCAAGGGCATCAAGTGGGTAAATATCAGTGGGCTATTTAATGTTGTTACTGAGCCATTTGGGGACTGTAGGTAAAAGAAACCCCACATTTTAGACAAACTGGGGCGCTAGTGAGCCACTTAAGAGACACGCCTATGTGTGACCTGTTTGTGCACACTTAACAGCCGACAACTCTGATGTGTGTGCCGACTTTTAGGTTAATCTAAGCACGCCAAGAGTCCTAAATATGCCTGAAATAAATGTAAAGTTTGGGGCGTTGCCATGGGAACAGCGTTCGAGATATCAAAAATCCCTTCGCAATTTATCATCTACAATGTCTCAGCATCATGTTGACCACTTCTGGTGTCAATCTCATGAATATTCTAGAAGGAGTATTCAAAAGAACATTGGCGTCAACTGAAAGGCTTAAATATGCTTTTAAAATGAAAGTAAAATCTGACGCGTTGCCATGGGAACAGCGTTTGAGATATCAAAAATCCCTTCGCAATTTATCATCTACAATGTCTCGGCATCATGTTGACCACTTCTGGTGTCAATCTCATGAATATTCTAGAAGGAGTATTTAAAAGAACATCGGCGTCAACTTAAAGGCTTAAATAAGCCTTTAAAATGAAAGTAAAGTTTGACAAGTTGCCATGGGAACAGCGTTTGAGATATCAAAAATCCCTTCGCAAATTATCATCTACAATGTCTCGGCATCATGTTGACCACTTCTGGTGTCAATCTCATGAATATTCTAGAAGGAGTATTTAAAAGAGCATCGGCGTCAACTTAAAGGCTTAAATATGCCTTTAAAATGAAAGTAAAATCTGACGCGTTGCCATGGGAACAGCGTTTGAGATATCAAAAATCCCTTCGCAATTTATCATCTACAATGTCTCAGCATTATGTTGACCACTTCTGGAGTCAATCACATTATTTCCTCAGGAGGAGTATTTAAAAGTTTACCGCATGCAGCTGTAAGGTTTAAATATGCCTTAAAAATGAAAGTAAAGTTTGATAGGTTGCCATGGGAACAGCGTTCGAGATATCAAAAATCCCTTCGCAATTTATCATCTACAATGTCTTGGCATCATGTTGACCACTTTTGGTGTCAATCGCATAAACATTCTAGGAGGAGTATTTAAAAGAACATCGCATGGAACTGTAAAAAAATCCACCTTTGTGACTGACACACTTCCTGGCGCCTGGTGGTGGCGCTATACCCGGGAGTCACAATAGGCACATCGATGCGATCGGAATCTTCAGACGAACAAACACCCCGCGTGTCAATACAATAAAACATTTTTTGCCCTAGATATTAGACACTTCCTGTTTCTCTGATGTCGCCACAACTTTGTCGCCTCGCCATGGCAGAACCGTTTGAGATATCAAAAATCCCTTCCCAATTTAGCAAGTCCAATGTCTCGGCATCATGTTCACCACGTTTGGTGTCAATCGCATGAATCCCCTGGGAGGAGTATATAAAAGTTCAACGCATGCATTTTTTAAACAATCCAAAATAGCCGACTTCCTGTTGGGCGGAGCCTAAATGTTAGAGGGCGAAAGTTGTTCGGGTCGATGAGATCTATAAGCGTACCAACTCTCATGCATGTGCGTACATTTTTGCCCGATCTGTGCATCAATGTTTTTTTTTGCATTACAGGGGGCGCTACAGAGCCCCTGTGCCACGCCCGTGTTCCAGCCTTTGGATTTCTGCGATGACGGACGACTCTGACGTCTGTGCCAATTTTCAAGAGTTTTCGAGTATGTTAAGGCCCCCAAAATGTCAGAGTGTTAAAAAAAAATAATAATAATAATAATAAATATAGCTGCAAGCAGCAATGGCGGGCCCTCGCACGTTTTTTTACCGCTACACGAGGCGTCCGAGAAAACGATGCCCGGTGGGCAAGGGCATCAAGTGGGTAAACATAAGTGGGCTATTTAATGTTGTTACTGAGCCATTTGGGGACTGTAGGTAAAAGAAAAACCCCACATTTTAGACAAATGGGGGCGCTAGTGAGCCACTAAAGAGACACGCCTTTGCCTGACCTATTTGTCCACTCTGAACAGCCGACAACTCTGATGTGTGTGCCGACTTTTAGGTTAATCTAAGCACGCCAAGAGTCCTAAATATGCCTGAAATAAAAGTAAAGTTTGTGGCGTTGCCATGGGACCAGCGTTCAAGATATCAAAAATCCCTTCACAATTTATCATCTACAATGTCTCGGCATCATGTTGACCACTTTTGGTGTCAATTGCATGATTATTCTAGAAGGAGTATTTAAAAGAACATCGGCGTCAACTGAAAGACTTAAATATGCCTTTAAAATGAAAGTAAAAAGTTTGACGCGTTGCCATGGGAACAGCGTTCGAGATATCAAAAATCCCTTCGCAATTTATCATCTACAATGTCTCAGCTTTATGTTGACCACTTTTGGTGTCAATTGCATGATTATTCTAGAAGGAGTATTTAAAAGAACATCGGCGTCAACTGAAAGGCTTAAATATGCCTTTAAAATGAAAGTAAAATTTGACGCGTTGTCATGGGAACAGCGTTCGAGATATCAAAAATCCCTTCGCAATTTATCATCTACAATGTCTCGACATCATGTACACCACTTCTGGAGTCAATCGCATGAATATTCTAGAAGGAGTATTTAAAAGAACATCGGCGTCAACTTAAAGGCTTAAATATGCCTTTAAAATGAAAGTAAAGTTTGACGCGTTGCCATGGGAACAGCGTTTGAGATATCAAAAATCCCTTCGCAATTTATCATCTACAATGTCTCGGCATCATGTTGACCACTTCTGGTGTCAATCTCATGAATATTCTAGAAGGAGTATTTAAAAGAACATCGGCATCAACTTAAAGGCTTAAATAAGCCTTTAAAATGAAAGTAAAGTTTGACGCGTTGCCATGGGAACAGCGTTTGAGATATCAAAAATCCCTTCGCAATTTATCATCTACAATGTCTCGGCATCATGTTGACCACTTCTGGCGTCAATCGCATGAATATTCTAGAAGGAGTATTTAAAAGAACATCGGCGTCAACTGTAAAGGCTTAAATATGCCTTTAAAATGAAAGTAAAATCTGACGCGTTGCCATGGGAACAGCGTTTGAGATATCAAAAATCCCTTCGCAATTTATCATCTACAATGTCTCAGCATTATGTTGACCACTTATGGAGTCAATCACATTATTTCCCCAGGAGGAGTATTTAAAAGTTTACCGCATGCAGCTGTAAGGTTTAAATATGCCTTAAAAATGAAAGTAAAGTTTGACAGGTTGCCATGGGAACAGCGTTCGAGATATCAAAAATCCCTTCGCAATTTATCATCTACAATGTCTTGGCATCATGTTGACCACTTTTGGTGTCAATCGCATAAACATTGTAGGAGGAGTATTTAAAAGAACATCGCATGGAACTGTCAAAAAAAATCCACCTTTGTGACTGACAGACTTCCTGGCGCCTGGTGGTGGCGCTATACCCGGGAGTCACAATAGGCACATCAATGCGATCGGAATCTTCAGACGAACAAACACACTGCGTGTCATCACAATAAGAAATTTTTTGCCTTTGATATTAGACACTTCCTGTTTCTCTGATGTCGCCATAAATTTGTCGCCTCGCCATGGCAGAACCGTTCGAGATATCAAAAATCCATTCGCAATTTAGCAAGTCCAATGTCTCGACATCATGTTCACCACGTTTGGTGTCAATCCCATGAATCCCCTGGGAGGAGTATATAAAAGTTCACTGCATGCATTTTTTAAACAATCCAAAATAGCCGACTTCCTGTTGGGCGGAGCTTAAATGTTAGAGGGCGAAAGTTGTTCGGGTCGATGAGATCTATAAGCGTACCAAGTCTCGTACATGTGCGTACATTTTTGCCCGATCTGTGCATCAATGTTTTTTTTTGCATTACAGGGGGCGCTACAGAGCCCCCGTGCCACGCCCGTGTTCCAGCCTTTGGATTTCTGCGATGACGGACGACTCTGACGTCTGTGCCAATTTTCAAGAGTTTTCGAGTATGTTAAGGCCCCCAAAAAGTCCAAAAGTGTTAAAAAAAAAAAAAAAAAAAAAAAAAATAATAATAAAAATAATAAATCCGAGCAAAAACAATAGGGCTTCGCACCTACGGTGCAGGCCATTCTGGCCTGCTCCTCGGTGCTCGAGCCCTAATTAAAACTGCAAGCAGTGATGGAAGGGCCCTCGCACGCATGTGCACCGCCACTCTATGGCCTTAGTAAAGCAATGAACCAGGGGGATTGAAATTTCAGTGGCTAAATATAGGCGGATATTCAAAGGAACTTTGAAGTGCCACACCTCCTTTGTGCAGCAAGTGGCGCTATGATTGTATTTGATTGTTGTAACATTGATGTGTTGAGGCCAGGACCCTTGTCAAACGTATGATGTCTGTGACAGGTCGGACATTGCATGCCTGAGTTACAACAGCTTTCTCATGGAGAAACATCACTCTTTGCGAGGCCGCCACGGACACGCCCTTCAACGAAAAGTCAAGATCTTCGCAATTTATCATCGCAAAGGGCTTAAGATCAGTCTCACCTGATATGATAATGATTTGATTAAATCTCTGAGAACAGTGAATCACAGCGTAAAACAAGGCATTTCCTGCTACCTCTAGGTGGCGCTAGGACTGAAGCTGAATATTGGCATTGAAATGTGTTCAGGCCAAGACTCTTATCAAACATGTGAAGTGTGGGGCAGATTGGACATTGTATGCCTTAGTTATAACAACTTCCTGTTTCATGGCAAAAACGCTGAAATTTGTCAGGCCGCCACGGACACACCTTCCAACGAAAAGTCAAAAGCTCCGCAATTTAACATCGCAAAGGCCTTTAGATGAGATTGACCAAATATGATGACGATTTGACAAAATCTCTAGGAGGAGTTCGTTAAAGTACGAAGCCTGGAAATGACAAAATTTGCACAGAAATCACAGCAAAAATTCAAAATGGCTGACTTCCTGTGAGGTTTAGAGCTTCACTCCAAGAGACTTTTTTGTAGGTCTTGGGGTGATATATGACCCTACCAAATTTCGTTTCTGTAGGATTTTCGTAGCGGCGGGGCTGTTCTCTTGAAATTTTGCAGGTGGCGCTATCGAGCCATTTCTGCACGCCCACTTCTGGCGCCTATGCCACATGTAAACTTTGCCACTTCTGACGTGTGTGCAACGTTTTATGACTTTTTGAGGTTGTTTAGCCTGTCAAAATGCGATTCAATTAGCGATACTTTGCCAGGCCGCCACGGACACGCCCTTTAATGAAAAGTCAAGGTCGTTGCTTTTTATCATCACACAAGGTCTTGAGATTACATTGGTGAAATATGATGTTGATATGGTTAAATACCTAGGAGCAGTAAGTCACAGCGTCAAACATGGTATTTCCTGCTGCCTCTAGGTGGCGCTATGAGTGTTACTGAATTATGCCATGTTGATGTGTTCAGGCCTGGACCCTTATCAAACGTGTGAAGTCAGGGGCAGATCGGACAATGTATGCCTGAATTACATCAGCTTCCTGTTTCATGGCGAAACATTACAATTTGCCAGGCCGCCACGGACACGCCCTCCAATGAAAAGTCAAAAGCTCCGCAATTTAGCATCGCAAAGGCCTTTAGATGATATTGACCAAATATGATGATGATCGGATTAAATCTCTAGGAGGAGTTCGTTAAAGTACGACGCTTGGAAATGTCAAAAAATGACAGAGAAAATTCAAAATGGCTGACTTCCTGTGGGGTTTAAAGCTTAGCTCCAAGAGACTTTTTTGTAGGTCTTGGAGTAATAGATGATCCTACCAAATTTCGTATCTGTAAGTTTTTCGTAGTGGGGGGGCTGTTCTCTTGAAATTTTGCAGGTGGCGCTATCGAGCCATTTTTACACGCCCACTTCTGACGCCTATACTACATGTAAATTTCCGCCACTTCTGACGCGTGTGCAAATTTTCATGAGTTTTCGGGTATGTTTAGGCCCTCAAAAATGCGATCCATTTCGGAGAAGAAGAAGAAGAAGAAGAAGAAGAAGAAGAAGAAGAATAATAATAATAAACGGAGCAAAAACAATAGGGTCCTCACACCCTGGTGTGCTCGGGCCCTAAATATAGCTGCAAGCAGCAATGGCGGGCCCTCGCACGTTTTTTTATCGCTACACGGTGCGTCCGAGAAAACAATGCACGGTGGGCACGTGCATCAAGTGGGCAAATATCAGTGGGCTATTTAATGTTGTTACTGAGCCATTTGGGGACTGTAGGTAAAAGAAACAGCACATTTTAGACAAACGGGGGCGCTAGTAGTAAGCCACTTAAGAGACACACCTATGTCTGACCTGTTTGTGCACACTTAACAGCCGACAACTCTGATGTGTGTGCCGACTTTTAGGTTAATCTAAGCACGCCAAGAGTCCTAAATATGCCTGAAATAAATGTAAAGTTTGGGGCGTTGCCATGGGAACAGCGTTCGAGATATCAAAAATCCCTTCGCAATTTATCATCTACAATCTCTCGGCTTCATGTTCACCACTTTTGGTGTCAATTGCATGATTATTCTAGGAGGAGTATAATAAAAGTTCACTGCATGCAACTGTAAGGCTTAAATATGCCTTTAAAAGGAAAGTAAAGTTTGACACGTTGCCATGGGAATAGCGTTCGAGATATCAAAAATCCCTTCGCAATTTATCATCTACAATGTCTCGCCATCATGTTGACCACTTCTGGTGTTAATCGCATGAATATCCTAGAAGGAGTATATTAAAAGGAACATCGGCGTCAACTAAAAGGCTTAAATATGCCTTTAAAATGAAAGTAAAGTTTGACGCGTTGCCATGGGAACAGCGTTTGAGATATCAAAAATCCCTTTGCAATTTATCATCTACAATGTCTCGGCATCATGTTGACCACTTTTGGTGTCAATTGCATGAATATCCTAGAAGGAGTATTTAAAGGAACATCGGCGTCAACTGAAAGGCTTAAATATGCCTTTAAAATGAAAGTAAACTTTGACGCGTTGCCATGGGAACAGCGTTTGAGATATCAAAAATCCCTTCGCAATTTATCATCTACAATCTCTCGGCTTCATGTTCACCACTTTTGGTGTCAATTGCATGATTTTTCTAGAAGGAGTATTTAAAAGAGCATAGCATGGAATTGTAAAAAAAAATCCAGCTTTGTGACTGACACACTTCCTGGCGCCTGGTGGTGGCGCTATACCCGGGAGTCACAATAGGCACATCGATGCGTTCGGAATCTTCAGACGAACAAACACCCTGCATGGCATCACAATAAGATATTTTTTGCCTTAGAAATTAAACACTTCCTGTTTCTCTAAATTCGCCATAAATTCGTCGCCTCGCCATGGCAGAACCGTTCGAGATATCAAAAATCCCTTCGCAATTTAGCAAGTACAATGTCTCGACATCATGATCACCACGTTTGGTGTCAATCCCATGAATCCACTAGGAGGAGTATTTAAAAGTTCAACGAATGCATTTTTTAAACAATCCAAAATAGCCGACTTCCTGTTGGGCGGAGCTTAAATGTTAGAGGGCGAAAGTTGTTCGGGTCGATGAGATCTATAAGCGTACCAAGTCTCGTACATGTGCGTACATTTTTGCCCGATCTGTGCATCAATGTTTTTTTTTGCATTACAGGGGGCGCTACAGAGCCCCTGTGCCACGCCCGTGTTCCAGCCTTTGGATTTCTGCGATGACGGACGACTCTGACGTCTGTGCCAATTTTCAAGAGTTTTCGAGTATGTTAAGGCCCCCAAAAAGTCCAAAAGTGTTAAAAAAAAAAAAAAAAAAAAAAAATAATAAAAATAATAAATCCGAGCAAAAACAATAGGGCTTCGCACCTACGGTGCAGGCCATTCTGGCCTGCTCCTCGGTGCTCGAGCCCTAAATATAGCTGCAAGCAGCAATGGCGGGCCCTCGCACGTTTTTTTACCGCTACACGATGCGTCCGAGAAAACGATGCCCGGAGGGCAAGGGCATCAAGTGGGTAAACATCAGTGGGCTATTTTTAATGTTTTTACTGAGCCATTTGGGGACTGTAGGTAAAACAAAAACCCCACATTTTAGACAAACAGGGGCGCTAGTGAGCCACTTAAGAGACACGCCTATATCTGACCTTTTTGTGCACACTTAACAGCTGACAACTCTGATGTGTGTGCCAACTTTAAGGTTAATCTAATCACGCCAAGAGCCTTAAATATGCCTGAAATAAAAGTAGTTTGCGGCGTTAACATGGGAACAGCGTTCGAGATATCAAAAATCCCTTCGCAATTTATCATCTACAATGTCTCGGCATCATGTTGACCACTTCTGGTGTTAATCGCATGAATATCCTAGAAGGAGTATTTAAAGGAACATCGGCGTCAACTGAAAGGCTTAAATATGCCTTTAAAATTAAAGTAAACTTTGACGCGTTGCCATGGGAACAGCGTTTGAGATATCAAAAATCCCTTCGCAATTTATCATCTACAATATCTCGGCTTCATGTTGAACACTTTTGGTGTCAATTGCATGATTATTCTAGAAGGAGTATATAAAAGTTCACTGCATGCAACTGTAAGGCTTAAATATGCCTTTAAAATGAAAGTAAAGTTTGACACGTTGCCATGGGAACAGCGTTTGTGATATCAAAAATCCCTTCACAATTTATCATCTACTATGCCTCAGCATCATGTTGACCACTTTTGGTGTTAATCGCATGAATATCCTAGAAGGAGTATTTAAAGGAACATCGGCATCAACTGAAAGGCTTAAAAATGCCTTTAAAATGAAAGTAAAGTTTGACGCGTTGCCATGGGAACAGCGTTTGAGATATCAAAAATCCCTTCGCAATTTATCATCTACAATGTCTCCGCATCATGTTGACCACTTCTGGCGTCAATCGCATGAATATTCTAGAAGGAGTATTTAAAAGAACATTGGCGTCAACTGAAAGGCTTAAATATGCCTTTAAAATGAAAGTAAAATCTGACGCGTTGCCATGGGAACAGCGTTTGAGATATCAAAAATCCCTTCGCAATTTATCATCTACAATGTCTCAGCATTATGTTGACCACTTCTGGAGTCAATCACATTATTTCTCCAGGAGGAGTATTTAAAAGTTTACCGCATGCAGCTGTAAGGTTTAAATATTCCTTAAAAATGAAAGTAAAGTTTGACAGGTTGCCATGGGAACAGCGTTCGAGATATCAAAAATCCCTTCACAATTTATCATCTACAATGTCTTGGCATCATGTTGACCACTTTTGGTGTCAATCGCATAAACATTGTAGGAGGAGTATTTAAAAGAACATCGCATGGAACTGTCAAAAAAATCCACCTTTGTGACTGACACACTTCCTGGCGCCTGGTGGTGGCGCTATACCCGGGAGTCACAATAGGCACATCGATGCGATCGGAATCTTCAGACGAACAAACACACCGCGTGTCATCACAATAAGACATTTTTTGCCTTTGATATTAGACACTTCCTGTTTCTCTGATGTCGCCATAAATTTGTCGCCTCGCCATGGCAACACCATTCGAGATATCAAAAATCCCTTCGCAATTTAGCAAGTCCAATGTCTCGACATCATGTTCACCACGTTTGGTGTCAATCGCATGCATCCTCTAGGAGGAGTATTTAAAAGTTCAACGCATGCATTTTTTAAACAATCCAAAATATCCGACTTCCTGTTGGGCGGAGCTTAAATGTTAGAGGGCGAAAGTTGTTCGGGTCGATGAGATCTATATGCGTACCAACTCTCGTACATGTGCGTACATGTTTGCCCGATCTGCGCAACAATGTTTGTTTTTGCATTACAGGGGGCGCTACAGAGCCCCCGTGCCACGCCCGTGTTCCAGCCTTTGCCCGGTCGCAATGACGGACGACTTTGACGTGTGTGCCAAATTGCAAGAGTTTTCGAGTATGTTTAGGCACCCAAAATGGCCAAAAGTGTTAAAAAAAATAAATAAATAAAATAAAATATAGCTGCAAGCAGCGATGGCGGGCCCTCGCACGTTTATTTACCGCTACCCGGTGCCTCCGAGAAAACGATGCACGGTGGGCATGTGCATCAAGTGGGTATATATCAGTGTACTATTTCATGTTACTACTGACCCATTCAGGTACAGTAGGTTAAAGAAACCCCATATTTTAGACAAACGGGGGCGCTAGTGAGCCACTAAAGAGACACGCCTTTGTCTGACCTATTTGTCCACTCTGAACAGCCGACAACTCTGATGTTTGTGCCGACTTTTAGGTTAATCTAAGCACGCCAAGAGTCCTAAATATGCCTGAAATAAATGTAAAGTTTGGGGCGTTGCCATGGGAACAGCGTTCGAGATATCAAAAATCCCTTCGCAATTTATCATCTACAATGTCTCGACATCATGTTGACCACTTCTGGTGTCAATCTCATGAATATTCTAGAAGGAGTATTTAAAAGAACATCGGCGTCAACTTAAAGGCTTAAATATGCCTTTAAAATGAAAGTAAAGTTTGACGCGTTGCCATGGGAACAGCGTTTGAGATATCAAAAATCCCTTCACAATTTATCATCTACAATGTCTTGGCATCATTTTGACCACTTCTGGTGTCAATCTCATGAATATTCTAGAAGGAGTATTTAAAAGAACATTGGCGTCAACTGAAAGGCTTAAATATGCCTTTAAAATGAAAGTAAAGTTTGACGCGTTGCCATGGGAACAGCGTTCGAGATATCAAAAATCCCTTCGCAATTTATCATCTACAATGTCTTGGCATCATGTTGACCACTTCTGGTGTCAATCTCATGAAAATCCTAGAAGGAGTATTTAAAAGTTTCCTGCATGCAACAGAAAGGCTTAAATATGCCTTTAAAATGAAAGTAAAGTTTGACGCGTTGCCATGGGAACAGCGTTTGAGATATCAAAAATCCCTTCGCAATTTATCATCTACAATGTCTCGGCATCATGTTGACCACTTCTGGTGTCAATCTCATGAAAATCCTAGAAGGAGTATTTCAAAGAACATTGCATGGAACTGTCAAAAAAATCCAGCTTTGTGACTGACACACTTCCTGGCGCCTGGTGGTGGCGCTATACCCGGGAGTCACAATAGGCACATCGATGCGATCGGAATCTTCAGACGAACAAACACCCCGCATGTCATCACAATAAGACATTTTTTGCCCTAGATATTAGACACTTCCTGTTTCTCTGATTTCGCCACAACTTTGTCGCCTCGCCATGGCAGAACCGTTCGAGATATCAAAAATCCCTTCGCAATTTAGCAAGTCCAATGTCTCGACATCATGTTCACCACGTTTGGTGTCAATCGCATGAATCTCCTGGGAGGAGTATATAAAAGTTCAACGCATGCATTTTTTAAACAATCCAAAATAGCCGACTTCCTGTTGGGCGGAGCTTAAATGTTAGAGGGCGAAAGTTGTTCGGGTCGATGAGATCTATAAGCGTACCAAGTCTCGTACATGTGCGTACATTTTTGCCCGATCTGTGCATCAATGTTTTTTTTTGCATTACAGGGGGCGCTACAGAGCCCCTGTGCCACGCCCGTGTTCCAGCCTTTGGATTTCTGCGATGACGGACGACTCTGACGTCTGTGCCAATTTTCAAGAGTTTTCGAGTATGTTAAGGCCCCCAAAAAGTCCAAAAGTGTTAAAAAAATAAAAAAAAATAAAAAAAAAAATAAAAAAAAAATAATAATCCGAGCAAAAACAATAGGGCTTCGCACCTACGGTGCAGGCCATTCTGGCCTGCTCCTCGGTGCTCGAGCCCTAATAAAAAAAAAACAAGCAGCAATGGCGGGCCCTCGCACGTTTTTTTACCGCTACACGGTGCGTCCGAGAAAACGATGCACGGTGGGCACGTGCATCAAGTGGGTAAATATCAGTGGGCTATTTAATGTTGTTACTGAGCCATTTGGGGACTGTAGGTAAAAGAAACCCCACATTTTAGACAAACGGGGGCGCTAGTGAGCCACTTAAGAGACACGCCTATGTGTGACCTGTTTGTGCACACTTAACAGCCGACAACTCTGATGTGTGTGCCGACTTTTAGGTTAATCTAAGCACGCCAAGAGTCCTAAATATGCCTGAAATAAATGTAAAGTTTGGGGCGTTGCCATGGGAACAGCGTTCGAGATATCAAAAATCCCTTCGCAATTTATCATCTACAATGTCTCGGCATCATGTTGACCACTTCTGGTGTCAATCTCATGAAAATCCTAGAAGGAGTATTTAAAAGAACATCGCATGGAACTGTAAGGCTTAAATATGCCTTTAAAATGAAAGTAAAGTTTGACAGGTTGCCATGGGAACAGCGTTCGAGATATCAAAAATCCCTTCGCAATTTATCATCTACAATGTCTCTGCATCATGTTGACCACATCTTGTGTCAATCGCATGAAAATCCTAGAAGGAGTATTTAAAACAACATCGCATGGAACTGTCAAAAAAATCCAGCTTTGTGACTGACACACTTCCTGGCGCCTGGTGGTGGCGCTATACCCGGGAGTCACAATAGGCACATCGATGCAATCGGAATCTTCCGGCGAACAAACACCCCGCTTGGCATCGCAATAAGAAATGTTTTGCCTTAGATATTAGACACTTCCTGTTTCTCTGATTTCGCCATAAATTTGTCGGCTCGCCATGGCAGAACCGTTCGAGATATCAAAAATCCCTTCGCAATTTAGCAAGTACAATGTCTCGGCATCATGATCACCACGTTTGGTGTCAATCGCATGAATCCCCTGGGAGGAGTATATAAAAGTTCAACGCATGCATTTTTTAAACAATCCAAAATAGCCGACTTCCTGTTGGGCGGAGCTTAAATGTTAGAGTGCGAAAGTTGTTCGGGTTGATGAGAACTATATGCGTACCAACTCTCGTACATGTGCGTACATGTTTGTCCGATCTGTGCAACAATGTTTGTTTTTGCATTACAGGGGGCGCTACAGAGCCCCCCTGCCACGCCCGAGTTCCAGCCTTTGCCAGGTCCTAATGGCCGACGACTCTGACGTCTGTGCCAAATTCCAAGAGTTTTCGAGTATGTTAAGGCACCCAAAATGCCCCAAAATGTAAAAAAAAAAAAAAAAAAAAAAAAAATAATAAATCCGAGCAAAAACAATAGGGCTTCGCACCATTCGGTGCAGGCCATTCTGGCCTGCTCCTCGGTGCTCGGGCCCTAAATATAGCTGCAAGCAGCAATGGCGGGCCCTCGCACGTTTTTTACCGCTACACGATGCGTCCGAGAAAACGATGCACGGCGGGCAAGGGCATCAAGTGGGTAAACATCAGTGGGCTATTTAATGTTGTTACTGAGCCATTTGGGGACTGTAGGTAAAAGAAAAACCCCACATTTTAGACAAACGGGGGCGCTAGTGAGCCACTAAAGAGACACGTCTTTGTCTGACCTATTTGTCCACTCTGAACTGCCGACAACTCTGATGTTTGTGCCGACTTTTAGGTTAATCTAAGCACGCCAAGAGTCCTAAATATGCCTGAAATAAATGTAAAGTTTGGGGCGTTGCCATGGGAACAGCGTTCGAGATATCAAAAATCCCTTCGCAATTTATCAGTTACAATGTCTCGGCATCATGTTGACCACTTCTGGTGTTAACCGCATGAATATCCTAGAAGGAGTATTTAAAAGAACATCGGCGTCAACTGGGAGGCTTAAATATGCCTTTAAAATGAAAGTAAATTTTGACGCATTGCCATGGAAACAGCATTTGAGATATAAAAAATCCCTTCACAATTTATCATCTACTATGTCTCGGCATCATGTTGACCACTTTTGGTGTCAATTGCATGTTTATTCTAGAAGGAGTATTTAAAAGTTAACTGCATGCAACTGTAAGGCTTAAATATGCCTTCAAAATAAAAGTAAAGTTTGACACGTTGCCATGGGAATAGCGTTCGAGATATCAAAAATCCCTTCGCAATTTATCATCTTCAATGTCTCGCCATCATGTTGACAACTTCTGGTGTTAATCGCATGAATATCCTAGAAGGAGTATTTAAAGGAACATCGGCGTCAACTAAAAGGCTTAAATATGCCTTTAAAATGAAAGTAAAGTTTGACGCGTTGCCATGGGATCACCGTTTGAGATATCAAAAATCCCTTCGCAATTTATCATCTACAATGTCTCGGCATCATGTTGACCACTTCTGGTGTCAATCTCATGAATATTCTAGAAGGAGTATTTAAAAGAACATCGGCGTCAAC
Organism: Paramisgurnus dabryanus; assembly: GCF_030506205.2. Lineage (NCBI taxonomy): Eukaryota > Metazoa > Chordata > Actinopteri > Cypriniformes > Cobitidae > Paramisgurnus > Paramisgurnus dabryanus. The sequence goes on along the minus strand of NC_133358.1, from coordinate 3,453,758 downwards.
TGAAAGGCTTAAATATGCCTTTAAAATGAAAGTAAAATCTGACACGTTGCCATGGGAACAGCGTTTGAGATATCAAAAATCCCTTCGCAATTTATCATCTACAATGTCTCAGCATCATGTTGACAACTTCTGGTGTGAATCGCATTATTTCCCTAGAAGGAGTATTTAAAAGAACATTGCATGCGACTGTCAGGCTAAAATAAGCCTTTAAAATGAAAGTAAAAAGTTTGACGCGTTGCCATGGGAACAGCGTTGGACATATCAAAAATCCCTTCGCAATTTATCATCTACAATATCTCGGCTTCATGTTGACCACTTTTGGTGTCAATTGCATGATTATTCTAGAACATTTTTGCCGGATCTGTGCATCAATGTTATTTTTTTGCATTACAGGGGGCGCTACAGAGCTCCCTTGCCACGCCCATATTCCAGCCTTTGCATGTGCATAGTGGCACGTGACTTTGACATCTGTGCCAAATTTCCGTTGTTTTCGAGCATGTTAAGGCACCCAAAGTGCACGCCAAGAGCTTAAATATGCCTGAAAATGAAAGTAAAGTTTGACGTGTTGCCATGGGAACAGCGTTCGAGATATCAAAAATCCCTTCGCAATTTATCATCTACAATGTCTCAGCATCGTGTTGACCACTTTTGGTGTCAATCGCATGAAAATCCTAGGAGGAGTATTTAAAAGTTCACCATATGCAACTGTCAAGAAATCCACCTTTTGTGACTGCCACACTTCCTGGTGCCTGTTGGTGGCGCTATACCCGAGACTCAAAATAGGCACATCGATGCGATCGGAATCCTTGGCCGAACATACACACTGCGTTTCATCCCAATAAGACATTTTTTGCTTTAGATATTAGACACTTCCTGTTTCATTGAATTCGCCATAAATTTGTCGCCTCGTCATGGCAACACCGTTTGAGATATCAAAAATCCCTTTGCAATTTAGCAAGTCCAATGTCTCAGCATCATGTTCACCACGTTTGGTGTCAATCGTATGAATTCCCTAGGAGAAGTATTTAAAAGTTCATGACTGACACACTTCCTGGCGCCTGGTGGTGGCGCTATACCCGGGAGTCACAATAGGCACATCGATGCGATCGGAATCTTCAGACGAACAAACGTCCCGCATGGCATCACAATAAGACATTTTTTACCTTAGATATTAGACACTTCCTGTTTCTCTGATTTCGCCACAACTTTGTCGCCTCACCATGTCAGAACCGTTCGAGATATCAAAAATCCCTTCGCAATTTAGCAAGTACAATGTCTCAACATCATGTTCACCACGTTTGGTGTCAATCGCATGAATCCTCTAGGAGGAGTATTCAAAAGTTCACCGCATGCATTTTTTAAACAATCCAAAATGGCCGACTTCCTGTTGGGCGGAGCTAAAATGTTAGAGGGCGAAAGTTGTTCGGGTCGATGAGATCTATATGCGTACCAACTCCCGTACATGTGCGTACATGTTTGCCCGATCTGCGCACTCCTGTTTGTTTTTAAATTACAGGGGGCGCTACAGAGCCCCCTTGCCACGCCCGTGTTCCAGTCTTTGGTTTTCTGCGATCACGGATGACTCTGACGTCTGTGCCAAATTTCAAGAGTTTTCGAGTATGTTAAGGCACCCAAAATGTCCAAAAGTGTTGAAAAAAAAAAATAAATAAAAATATAGCTGCAAGCAGCAATGGCGGGCCCTCGCACGTTTTTTTACCGCTACATGATGCGTCCGAGAAAACGATGCACGGCGGGCAAGGGCATCAAGTGGGTAAACATCAGTGGGCTATTTAATGTTGTTACTGAGCCATTTGGGGACTGTAGGTAAAAGAAAAACCCCACATTTTAGACAAACGGGGGCGCTAGTGAGCCACTAAAGAGACACGCCTTTGTCTGACCTATTTGTCCACTCTGAACAGCCGACAACTCTGATGTTTGTGCCGACTTTTAGGTTAATCTAAGCACGCCAAGAGTCCTAAATATGCCTGAAATAAATGTAAAGTTTGGGGGGTTGCCATGGGAACAGCGTTCGAGATATCAAAAATCCCTTCGCAATTTATCATCTACAATGTCTCGCCATCATGTTGACCCCTTCTGGTGTTAATCGCATGAATATTCTAGAAGGAGTATTTAAAGGAACATCGGCATCAACTGAAAGGCTTAAAAATGCCTTTAAAATGAAAGTAAAGTTTGACGCGTTGCCATGGGAACAGCGTTTGAGATATCAGAAATCCCTTCGCAATTTATCATCTACAATGTCTCGGCATCATGTTGACCCCTTTTGGTGTCAATCGCATGAATATCCTAGAAGGAGTATTTAAAGGAACATCGGCGTCAACTGAAAGGCTTAAATATGCCTTTAAAATGAAAGTAAAATCTGACGCGTTGCCATGGGAACAGCGTTTGAGATATCAAAAATCCCTTCGCAATTTATCAACTACAATGTCTCAGCATTGTGTTTACCACTTCTGGAGTCAATCACATTATTTCCTCAGGAGGAGTATTTAAAAATTTACCGCATGCAGCTGTAAGGTTTAAATATGCCTTAAAAATGAAAGTAAAGTTTGACAGGTTGTCATGGGAACAGCGTTTGAAATATCAAGAATCCCTTCGCAATTTATCATCTACAATATCTCGGCTTCATGTTGACCACTTTTGGTGTCAATTGCATGATTATTCTAGAAGGAGTATATAAAAGTTCACTGCATGCAACTGTAAGGCTTAAATATGCCTTTAAAATGAAAGTAAAGTTTGACACGTTGCCATGGGAATAGCGTTCGAGATATCAAAAATCCCTTCGCAATTTATCATCTACAATGTCTCGCCATCATGTTGACCACTTCTGGTGTTAATCGCATGAATATCCTAGAAGGAGTATTTAAAGGAACATCGGCGTCAACTGAAAGGCTTAAATATGCCTTTAAAATGAAAGTAAAGTTTGACGCGTTGCCATGGGAACAGCGTTTGAGATATCAAAAATCCCTTTGCAATTTATCATCTACAATGTCTCGGCATCATGTTGACCACTTTTGGTGTCAATTGCATGAATATCCTAGAAGGAGTATTTAAAGGAACATCGGCGTCAACTGAAAGGCTTAAATATGCCTTTAAAATGAAAGTAAACTTTGACGCGTTGCCATGGGAACAGCGTTTGAGATATCAAAAATCCCTTCGCAATTTATCATCTACAATCTCTCGGCTTCATGTTCACCACTTTTGGTGTCAATTGCATGATTTTTCTAGAAGGAGTATTTAAAAGAACATAGCATGGAATTGTAAAAAAATCCAGCTTTGTGACTGATACACTTCCTGGCGCCTGGTGGTGGCGCTATACCCGAGAGTCACAATAGGCACATCGATGCGATCGGAATCTTCAGACGAACAAACACCCTGCATGGCATCACAATAAGATATTTTTTGCCTTAGAAATTAGACACTTCCTGTTTCTCTAAATTCGCCATAAATTCGTCGCCTCGCCATGGCAGAACCGTTCGAGATATCAAAAATCCCTTCGCAATTTAGCAAGTACAATGTCTCGACATCATGATCACCACGTTTGGTGTCAATCCCATGAATCCACTAGGAGGAGTATTTAAAAGTTCAACGAATGCATTTTTTAAACAATCCAAAATAGCCGACTTCCTGTTGGGCGGAGCTTAAATGTTAGAGGGCGAAAGTTGTTCGGGTCGATGAGATCTATATGCGTACCAACTCTCGTACATGTGCGTAAATTTTTGCCCGATCTGTGCATCAATGTTTTTTTTTGCATTACAGGGGGCGCTATAGAGCCCCCGTGCCACGCCCGTGTTCCAGCCTTTGGATTTCTGCGATGACGGACGACTCTGACGTCTGTGCCAATTTTCAAGAGTTTTCGAGTATGTTAAGGCCCCCAAAAAGTCCAAAAGTGTTAAAAAAAATAAAAAATAAAATATAGCTGCAAGCAGCGATGGCGGGCCCTCGCACGTTTTTTTACCGCTACACGGTGCGTCCGAGAAATCGATGCACGGTGGGCAAGGGCATCAAGTGGGTAAATATCAGTGGGCTATTTAATGTTGTTACTGAGCCATTTGGGGACTGTAGGTAGAAGAAACCCCACATTTTAGACAAACGGGGGCGCTAGTGAGCCACTTAAGAGACACGCCTATGTGTGACCTGTTTGTGCACACTAAACAGCTGACAACTCTGATGTGTGTGCCGACTTTTAGGTTAATCTAAGCAGGCCAAGAACCCTAAATATGCCTGAAATAAATGTAAAGTTTGGGGCGTTGCCATGGGAACAGCTTTCGAGATATCAAAAATCCCTTCGCAATTTATCATCTACAATGTCTCAGCATCATGTTGACAACTTCTGGTGTGAATCACATTATTTCCTCAGGAGGAGTATTTAAAAGTTTACTGCATGCAGATGTAAGGTTTAAATATGCCTTTAAAATGAAAGTAAAGTTTGACAGGTTGCCATGGGAACAGCGTTCGAGATATCAAAAATCCCTTCGCAATTTATCATCTACAATGTCTCGGCATCATGTTGACCACTTTTGGTGTCAATCTCATGAATATTCTAGAAGGAGTATTTAAAAGAACATCGGCATCAACTGAAAGGCTTAAATATGCCTTTAAAATGAAAGTAAAATCTGACGCGTTGCCATGGGAACAGCGTTTGAGATATCAAAAATCCCTTCGCAATTTATCATCTACAATGTCTCAGCATCATGTTGACAACTTCTGGTGTGAATCACAATATTTCCTCAGGAGGAGTATTTAAAAGTTTACTGCATGCAGATGTAAGGTTTAAATATGCCTTTAAAATGAAAGTAAAGTTTGACAGGTTGCCATGGGAACAGCGTTCGAGATATCAAAAATCCCTTCGCAATTTATCATCTACAATGTCTCAGCATCATGTTGACAACTTCTGGTGTGAATCGCATTATTTCCCTAGAAGGAGTATTTAAAAGAACATTGCATGCGACTGTCAGGCTAAAATAAGCCTTTAAAATGAAAGTAAAAAGTTTGACGCGTTGCCATGGGAACAGCGTTTGACATATCAAAAATCCCTTCGCAATTTATCATCTACAATGTCTCGGCATCATGTTGACCACTTCTGGAGCCAATCGCATGAATATTCTAGAAGGAGTATTTAAAAGAACATCGGCGTCAACTAAAAGGCTTAAATATGCCTTTAAAATGAAAGTAAAGTTTGACGCGTTGCCATGGGAACAGCGTTCGAGATATCAAAAATCCCTTCACAATTTATCATCTACAATGTCTCGGCATCATGTTCACCACTTCTGGAGTCAATCGCATGAATATTCTAGAAGGAGTATTTAAAAGAACATCGGCGTCAACAGAAAGGCTTAAATATGCCTTTAAAATGAAAGTAAAGTTTGACGCGTTGCCATGGGAACAGCGTCTGAGATATCAAAAATCCCTTCGCAATTTATCATCTACAATATCTCGGCATCATGTTGACCACTTCTGGGGTGAATCACATTATTTCCCTAGAAGGAGTATATAAAAGAACATCGCATGCAACTGTCAGGTTTAAATAAGCCTTTAAAATGAAAGTAAAATTTGACGCGTTGCCATAGAAACAACGTTCGAGATATCAAAAATCCCTTCGCAATTTATCATCTACAATGTCTCGGCATCATGTTGACCACTTTTGGTGTCAATCGCATGAAAATCCTAGAAGGAGTATTTAAAAGAACATCGCATGGAACTGTAAGGCTTAAATATGCCTTTAAAATGAAAGTAAAGTTTGACAGGTTGCCATGGGAACAGCGTTCAAGATATCAAAAATCCCTTCGCAATTTATCATCTACAATGTCTCGGCATCATGTTGACCACTTCTTGTGTCAATCGCATGAAAATCCTAGAAGGAGTATTTAAAAGAACATCGCATGGAACTGTCAAAAAAATCCAGCTTTGTGACTGACACACTTCCTGGCGCCTGGTGGTGGCGCTATACCCGGGAGTCACAATGGACACATCGATGCGATCGGAATCTTCAGACGAACAAACACCCTGCATGGCATCACAATAAGATATTTTTTGCCTTAGATATTAGACACTTCCTGTTTCTCTGAATTCGCCATAAATTCGTCGCCTCGCCATGGCAGAACCGTTCGAGATATCAAAAATCCCTTCGCAATTTAGCAAGTACAATGTCTCAGCATCATGTTTACCACGTTTGGTGTCAATCGCATGCATCCTCTAGGAGGAGTATTTAAAAGTTCAATGCATGCATTTTTTAAACAATCCAAAATAGCCGACTTCCTGTTGGGCGGAGCTTAAATGTTAGAGGGTGAAAGTTGTTCGGGTCGATGAGATCTATATGCGTACCAAGTCTCGTACATGTGCGTAAATTTTTGCCCGATCTGTGCCCCAATGTTTGTTTTTGCATTACAGGGGGCGCTACAGAGCTCCCTTACCACGCCCGAATTCCAGCCTTTGCCGGGTCCTAATGGCCGACGACTCTGACATCTCTGCCAATTTTCAAGAGTTTTTGAGTATGTTAAGGCCCCCAAATTGCCCTGAAACGTAAAAAAAAAAAAAAAAAAAAAAAAAAATAATAAATCCGAGCAAAAACAATAGGGCTTCGCACCTTTCGGTGCAGGCCATTCTGGCCTGCTCCTCGGTGCTCGAGCCCTAATAATAAATCCGAGCAAAAACAATAGGGCTTCGCACCTTTCGGTGCAGGCCATTCTGGCCTGCTCCTCGGTGCTCGAGCCCTAATAATCCGAGCAAAAACAATAGGGCTTCGCACCTACGGTGCAGGCCATTCTGGCCTGCTCCTCGGTGCTCGGGCCCTAAAAAATAAAAAAAAATAAAATAATAATCCGAGCAAAAACAATAGGGCTTCGCACCTACGGTGCAGGCCATTCTGGCCTGCTCCTCGGTGCTCGAGCCCTAAAAAATAAAAACAATAATTCTAGCAAAACCAATAGGGCTTCGCACCTTTCGGTGCAGGCCATTCTGGCCTGCTCCTCGGTGCTCGAGCCCTAATAAAAAGAAATATAGCTGCAAGCAGCAATGTCGGGCCCTCGCACGTTTTTTTACCGCTACACGGTGCCTCCGAGAAAACGATGCACGGCGGGCAAGGGCATCAAGTGGGTAAATATGAGTGGACTATTTCATGTTGCTACTGACCCATTTAGGTACAGTAGGTAAAAGAAACACCATATTTTAGACAAACGGGGGCGCTAGTCAGCCACTAAATAGACACGCCTTTATCTGACGTTTTTGTCAACACTTAACAGCCGAAAACTCTGATGTGTGTGCCAAATTTAAAGTTCAACTAAGCACGCCAAGAGCCTTAAACATGCCTGAAATTAAAGTAACATTTGACGGGTTGCCATGGGAACAGCGTTCGAGATGTCAAAAATTCCTTCACAATTTATCATCTACAATGTCTCGGCATCATGTAGACCACTTCTGGTGTCAATCGCATGAATCCCATACGAGGAGTACAGTGTTTCCCACAGGATTTTGAGGAGACTGTGGTGGTGATGACATCACCCGCTTATTAGCATATATGTGACGTCATCATGTTGTGTTTGAGTTTGATCTAGTGTTGGCACCAGAAATATGTTTCACTTCTACTCTTTGATCTGTATCTGTATTTGATCTGTATTATATATCAAATTATATTTTAAGCCGAATTAAGCTGTTTTAAATGGTGAAATAAAAATGTAAATGGGAATCATGAAAATTCTATTTGTGGGGGCCAGTGTTGATTCTGTGGTGGGCCACCACAAATAAATCAATGTATGGGAAACACTGGAGTATTTAAAGGTTCACAGCATGTAACTGTCAGCGTTAAATATGTGTAAAAATGAAAGTAAAGTTTGACACGTTGCCATGGGAACAGAATTTAAGATATCAAAAATCCCTTCGCAATTTAGCGTCTACAATGTGTCAGCATCATGTACACCACTTCTGGAGTCAATCGCATGAATCCCATACGAGGAGTATTTAAAGGTTCACAGCATGTAACTGTCAGCCTTAAATATGCTGGAAAATGAAAGCAAAGTTTGATGCGTTGCCATGGGAACAGCGTTTGAGATATAAAAAATCCCTTCACAATTTATCATCTACAATGTCTCTGCATCATGTACACCACTTCTGGAGTCAATCGCATGAATATTCTAGAAGGAGTATTTAAAAGAACATCGGCGTCAACTGAAAGGCTTAAATATGCCTTTAAAATGAAAGTAAAGTCTGACGCATTGCCATGGGAACAACGTTTGAGATATCAAAAATCCCTTCGCAATTTATCATCTACAATGCCTCAGCATCATGCTGAACACTTCTGGAGTCAATCGCATGAAAATCCTAGAAGGAGTATTTAAAAGAGCATCGCATGGAACTGTAAGGCTTAAATATGCCTTTAAAATGAAAGTAAAGTTTGACAGGTTACCATGGGAACAGCGTTCGAGATATCAAAAATCCCTTCGCAATTTATCATCTACAATGTCTCGGCATCATGTTGACCACTTCTTGTGTCAATCGCATGAAAATCCTAGGAGGAGTATTTAAAAGAGCATCGCATGGAACTGTAAGGCTTAAATATGCCTTTAAAATGAAAGTAAAGTTATTTGAATGGACTAATTTAAATATCTCCTTATGATTATTATTATTTTATTTATTTATTTATTTTTTCTTATTCCTTTACTGTACTTGTGATCAAATACTTTGTAACCTTATTCTGTGTTATATATGTGCTAACAATCCTTAGTTGGATCAGCACTTCATTGGACAATTATTCTTGGACAGATCTGGACTTAAAGGGATAAATGGGTTGGGTGGGGTAGGGGTAGGGGGTATCTTCATAAATATCATTATCTGTATAACACAGTCATAATTTGCCTGTATACATCTGTTCCAAAATGTGTTGTAAAAATGTTACATGGTTTAATGAAAAATCAATAAAAATTGTTAAACAAAAAAAAATGAAAGTAAAGTTTGACAGGTTACCATGGGAACAGCGTTCGAGATATCAAAAATCCCTTCGCAATTTACCATCTACAATGTCTCAGCATTATGTTGACCACTTCTGGAGTCAATCACATTATTTCCCCAGGAGGAGTATTTAAAAGTTTACCGCATGCAGCTGTAAGGTTTAAATATGCCTTAAAAATGAAAGTAAAGTTTGACAGATTGCCATGGGAACAGCGTTCGAGATATCAAAAATCCCTTCGCAATTTATCATATACAATGTCTTGGCATCATGTTGACCACTTTTGGTGTCAATCGCATTGTAGGAGGAGTATTTAAAAGAACATCGCATGGAACTGTCAAAAAAAATCCACCTTTGTGACTGACACACTTCCTGGCGCCTGGTGGTGGCGCTATACCCGGGAGTCACAATAGGCACATCGATGCGATCGGAATCTTCAGACGAACAAACACACCGCGTGTCATCACAATAAGAAATTTTTTGCCTTTGATATTAGACACTTCCTGTTTCTCTGATGTCGCCACAACTTTGTCGCCTCGCCATGGCAGAACCGTTCGAGATATCAAAAATCCCTTCGCAATTTAGCAAGTCCAATGTCTCGACATCATGTTCACCACGTTTGGTGTCAATCGCATGAATCCCCTGGGAGGAGTATATAAAAGTTCAACGCATGCATTTTTTAAACAATCCAAAATAGCCGACTTCCTGTTGGGCGGAGCTTAAATGTTAGAGGGCGAAAGTTGTTCGGGTCGATGAGATCTATAAGCGTACCAAGTCTCGTACATGTGCGTAAATTTTTGCCCGTTCTGTGCATCAATGTTTTTTTTTGCATTACAGGGGGCGCTACAGAGCCCCTGTGCCACGCCCGTGTTCCAGCCTTTGGATTTCTGCGATGACGGACGACTCTGACGTCTGTGCCAATTTTCAAGAGTTTTCGAGTATGTTAAGGCCCCCAAAAAGTCCAAAAGTGTTAAAAAAAAAAAATAAAAAAAAAATAATAATACACGGTGCGTCCGAGAAAACGATGCACGGTGGGCAAGCGCATCAAGTGGGTAAATATCAGTGGGCTATTTAATGTTGTTACAGAGCCATTTGGGGACTGTAGGTAAAAGAAACACCACATTTTAGACAAACAGGGGCGCTAGTGAGCCACTTAAGAGACACGCCTATATCTGACCTTTTTGTGCACACTTAACAGCTGACAACTCTGATGTGTGTGCCAACTTTAAGGTTAATCTAAGCACGCCAAGAGCCTTAAATATGCCTGAAATAAAAGGAAAGTTTGTGGCGTTGCCATGGGAACAACGTTCGAGATATCAAAAATCCCTTCGCAATTTATCATCTACAATGTCTCAGCATCATGTTGACCACTTCTGGTGTCGATTGCATGATTATTCTAGAAGGAGTATATAAAAGTTCACTGCATGCAACTGTAAGGCTTAAATATGCCTTTAAAATGAAAGTAAACTTTGACGCGTTGCCATGGGAACAGCGTTTGAGATATCAAAAATCCCTTCACAATTTATCATCTACAATATCTCGGCTTCATGTTGACCACTTTTGGTGTCAATTGCATGATTATTCTAGAAGGAGTATATAAAAGTTCACTGCATGCAACTGTAAGGCTTAAATATGCCTTTAAAATGAAAGTAAAGTTTGGGGCGTTGCCATGGGAACAGCGTTCGAGATATAAAAAATCCCTTCGCAATTTATCATCTACAATGCCTCGACATCATGTTGACCACTTCTGGTGTCAATCTCATGAATATTCTAGAAGGAGTATTTAAAAGAACATCGGCGTCAACTTAAAGGCTTAAATAAGCCTTTAAAATGAAAGTAAAGTTTGACGCGTTGCCATGGGAACAGCGTTTGAGATATCAAAAATCCCTTCGCAATTTATCATCTACTATGTCTCCGCATCATGTTGACCACTTCTGGTGTCAATCGCATGAATATTCTAGAAGGAGTATTTAAAAGAACATCGGCGTGAATTTAAAGGCTTAAATAAGCCTTTAAAATGAAAGTAAAGTTTGACGCGTTGCCATGGGAACAGCGTTTGAGATATCAAAAATCCCTTCACAATTTATCATCTACAATGTCTCAGCATTATGTTGACCACTTCTGGAGTCAATCACATTATTTCCCCAGGAGGAGTATTTAAAAGTTTACCACATGCAGCTGTAAGGTTTAAATATGCCTTAAAAATGAAAGTAAAGTTTGACAGGTTGCCATGGGAACAGCGTTCGAGATATCAAAAATCCCTTCGCAATTTATCATCTACAACGTCTTGGCATCATGTTGACCACTTTTGGTGTCAATCGCATAAACATTGTAGGAGGAGTATTTAAAAGAACATCGCATGGAACTGTCAAAAAAAATCCACCTTTGTGACTGACACACTTCCTGGCGCCTGGTGGTGGCGCTATACCCGGGAGTCACAATAGGCACATCGATGCGATCGGAATCTTCAGACGAACAAACACACCGCGTGTCATCACAATAAGACATTTTTTGCCTTTGATATTAGACACTTCCTGTTTCTCTGATGTCGCCATAAATTTGTCGCCTCGCCATGGCAACACCGTTCGAGATATCAAAAATCCCTTCGCAATTTAGCAAGTCCAATGTCTCGACATCATGTTCACCACGTTTGGTGTCAATCGCATGCATCCTCTAGGAGGAGTATTTAAAAGTTCAACGCTTGCATTTTTTAAACAATCCAAAATAGCCGACTTCCTGTTGGGCGGAGCTTAAATGTTAGAGGGCGAAAGTTGTTCGGGTCGATGAGATCTATATGCGTACCAACTCTCGTACATGTGCGTACATTTTTGCCCGATCTGTGCAACAATGTTTGTTTTTGCATTACAGGGGGCGCTACAGAGCCCCCGTGCCACGCCCGTGTTCCAGCCTTTGCCAGGTCGCAATGACGGACGACTTTGACGTGTGTGCCAAATTGCAAGAGTTTTCGAGTATGTTTAGGCACCCAAAAGGGCCAAAAGTGTTAAAAAAATAAAAAAAAATAAAATAAAAAATAATAATAATCCGAGCAAAAACAATAGGGCTTCGCACCATTCGGTGCAGGCCATTCTGGCCTGCTCCTCGGTGCTCGGGCCCTAATAAATCCGAGCAAAAACAATAGGGCTTCGCACCTACGGTGCAGGCCATTCTGGCCTGCTCCTCGGTGCTCAGGCCCTAAATATAGCTGCAAGCAGCGATGGCGGGCCCTCGCACGTTTGTTTACCGCTACACGGTTTCTCCGAGAAAACGATGCACGGTGGGCATGTGCATCAAGTGGGTATATATCAGTGTACTATTTCATGTTGCTACTGACCCATTTAGGTACAGTAGGTAAAAGAAACCCCATATTTTAGACAAAGGGGGACGCTAGTCAGTCACTAAATAGACACGCCTTTATCTGACGTTTTTGTCAACACTTAACAGCCGACAAATCAGATGTGTGTGCCAAATTTAAACTTAAACTACGCTGCCAAGAGCCTGAAATATGCCTGAAATAAAAGTACGTTTGACGCGTTGCCATGGGAACAGCTTTCGATGTGTCAAAAATTCCTTTGCAATTTAACGTCTTCAATGTCTCAGCATCATGTTGACCACTTCTGGTGTCAATCGCATGAATCCCATACGAGGAGTATTCAAAAGTTCACAGCATGTAACTGTCAGCCTTAAATATGCTGGAAAATGAAAGCAAAGTTTGACTCGTTGATATGGGAACAACGTTTGAGATATCAAAAATCCCTTCGCAATTTATCATCTACAATGTCTCTGCATCATGTTGACAACTTCTGGAGTCAATCGCATGAAAATCCTAGAAGGAGTATTTAAAAGAACATTGGATGGAACTGTAAGGCTTAAATATGCCTTTAAAATGAAAGTAAAGTTTGACAGGTTGCCATGGGAACAGCGTTCGAGATATCAAAAATCCCTTCGCAATTTATCATCTACAATGTCTCTGCATCATGTTGACCACTTCTTGTGTCAATCGCATGAAAATCCTAGAAGGAGTATTTAAAAGAACATTGGATGGAACTGTAAGGCTTAAATATGCCTTTAAAATGAAAGTAAAGTTTGACGCGTTGCCATGGGAACAGCGGTCGAGATATAAAAAATCCCTTCGCAATTTATCATCTACAATGTCTCAACATCATGTTGACCACTTCTGGTGTCAATCTCATGAATATTCTAGAAGGAGTATTTAAAAGAACATTGGCGTCAACTGAAAGGCTTAAATATGCCTTCAAAATGAAAGTAAAATCTGACGCGTTGCCATGGGAACAGCGTTTGAGATATCAAAAATCCCTTCGCAATTTATCATCTACAATGTCTCAGCATTATGTTGACCACTTCTGGAGTCTATCACATTATTTCCTCAGGAGGAGTATTTAAAAGTTTACTGCATGCAGCTGTAAGGTTTAAATATGCCTTAAAAATGAAAGTAAAGTTTGACAGGTTGTCATGGGAACAGCGTTCGAGATATCAAAAATCCCTTCGCAATTTATCATCTACAATGTCTTGGCATCATGTTGACCACTTTTGGTGTGAATCGCATAAACATTCTAGGAGGAGTATTTAAAAGAACATCGCATGGAACTGTCAAAAAAAATCCACCTTTGTGACTGACAGACTTCCTGGCGCCTGGTGGTGGCGCTATACCCGGTAGTCACAATAGGCACATCGATGCGATCGGAATCTTCAGACGAACAAACACACCGCGTGTCATCACAATAAGAAATTTTTTGCCTTTAATATTAGACACTTCCTGTTTCTCTGATGTCGCCATAAATTTGTCGCTTCGCCATGGCAGAACCGTTCGAGATATCAAAAATCCCTTCGCAATTTAGCAAGTCCAATGTCTCGACATCATGTTCACCACGTTTGGTGTCAATCCCATGAATCCCCTGGGAGGAGTATATAAAAATTCACCGCATGCATTTTTTAAACAATCCAATATAGCCGACTTCCTGTTGGGCGGAGCTTAAATGTTAGGGGCGAAAGTTGTTCGGGTCGATGAGATCTATATGCGTACCAACTCTCGTACATGTGCGTACATTTTTGCCCGATCTGCGCAACAATGTTTGTTTTTGCATTACAGGGGGCGCTACAGAGCCCCCGTGCCACGCCCGTGTTCCAGCCTTTGCCAGGTCGCAATGACGGACGACTTTGACGTGTGTGCCAAATTGCAAGAGTTTTCGAGTATGTTTAGGCACCCAAAAGGGCCAAAAGTGTTAAAAAAAGAAAAAAAAAAAAAAAAAATAAATAATAATAATCCGAGCAAAAACAATAGGGCTTCGCACCATTCGGTGCAGGCCATTCTGGCCTGCTCCTCGGTGCTCGGGCCCTAATAAATCCGAGCAAAAACAATAGGGCTTCGCACCTACGGTGCAGGCCATTCTGGCCTGCTCCTCGGTGCTCAGGCCCTAAATATAGCTGCAAGCAGCGATGGCGGGCCCTCGCACGTTTGTTTACCGCTACACGGTTTCTCCGAGAAAACGATGCACGGTGGGCATGTGCATCAAGTGGGTATATATCAGTGTACTATTTCATGTTGCTACTGACCCATTTAGGTACAGTAGGTAAAAGAAACCCCATATTTTAGACAAAGGGGGACGCTAGTCAGTCACTAAATAGACACGCCTTTATCTGACGTTTTTGTCAACACTTAACAGCCGACAAATCAGATGTGTGTGCCAAATTTAAACTTAAACTACGCTGCCAAGAGCCTGAAATATGCCTGAAATAAAAGTACGTTTGACGCGTTGCCATGGGAACAGCTTTCGATGTGTCAAAAATTCCTTTGCAATTTAACGTCTTCAATGTCTCAGCATCATGTTGACCACTTCTGGTGTCAATCGCATGAATCCCATACGAGGAGTATTCAAAAGTTCACAGCATGTAACTGTCAGCCTTAAATATGCTGGAAAATGAAAGCAAAGTTTGACTCGTTGATATGGGAACAACGTTTGAGATATCAAAAATCCCTTCGCAATTTATCATCTACAATGTCTCTGCATCATGTTGACAACTTCTGGAGTCAATCGCATGAAAATCCTAGAAGGAGTATTTAAAAGAACATTGGATGGAACTGTAAGGCTTAAATATGCCTTTAAAATGAAAGTAAAGTTTGACAGGTTGCCATGGGAACAGCGTTCGAGATATCAAAAATCCCTTCGCAATTTATCATCTACAATGTCTCTGCATCATGTTGACCACTTCTTGTGTCAATCGCATGAAAATCCTAGAAGGAGTATTTAAAAGAACATTGGATGGAACTGTAAGGCTTAAATATGCCTTTAAAATGAAAGTAAAGTTTGACGCGTTGCCATGGGAACAGCGGTCGAGATATAAAAAATCCCTTCGCAATTTATCATCTACAATGTCTCAACATCATGTTGACCACTTCTGGTGTCAATCTCATGAATATTCTAGAAGGAGTATTTAAAAGAACATTGGCGTCAACTGAAAGGCTTAAATATGCCTTCAAAATGAAAGTAAAATCTGACGCGTTGCCATGGGAACAGCGTTTGAGATATCAAAAATCCCTTCGCAATTTATCATCTACAATGTCTCAGCATTATGTTGACCACTTCTGGAGTCTATCACATTATTTCCTCAGGAGGAGTATTTAAAAGTTTACTGCATGCAGCTGTAAGGTTTAAATATGCCTTAAAAATGAAAGTAAAGTTTGACAGGTTGTCATGGGAACAGCGTTCGAGATATCAAAAATCCCTTCGCAATTTATCATCTACAATGTCTTGGCATCATGTTGACCACTTTTGGTGTGAATCGCATAAACATTCTAGGAGGAGTATTTAAAAGAACATCGCATGGAACTGTCAAAAAAAATCCACCTTTGTGACTGACAGACTTCCTGGCGCCTGGTGGTGGCGCTATACCCGGTAGTCACAATAGGCACATCGATGCGATCGGAATCTTCAGACGAACAAACACACCGCGTGTCATCACAATAAGAAATTTTTTGCCTTTAATATTAGACACTTCCTGTTTCTCTGATGTCGCCATAAATTTGTCGCTTCGCCATGGCAGAACCGTTCGAGATATCAAAAATCCCTTCGCAATTTAGCAAGTCCAATGTCTCGACATCATGTTCACCACGTTTGGTGTCAATCCCATGAATCCCCTGGGAGGAGTATATAAAAATTCACCGCATGCATTTTTTAAACAATCCAATATAGCCGACTTCCTGTTGGGCGGAGCTTAAATGTTAGAGGGCGAAAGTTGTTCGGGTCGATGAGATCTATAAGCGTACCAATTCTCGTACATGTGCGTACATTTTTGCCCGATCTGTGCATCAATGTTTTTTTTTGCATTACAGGGGGCGCTACAGAGCCCCCGTGCCACGCCCGTGCTCCAGCCTTTGGATTTCTGCGATGACGGACGACTCTGACGTCTGTGCCAATTTTCAAGAGTTTTCGAGTATGTTAAGGCCCCCAAAAAGTCCAAAAGTGTTAAAAAAAAATAAAATAAAATAAAAATAAAAAATAAAAATAATAAATTCTAACAAAACCAATAGGGCTTCGCACCTTTCGGTGCAGGCCATTCTGGCCTGCTCCTCGGTGCTCGAGCCCTAATAAATATAGCTGCAAGCAGCTATGGCGGGCCCTCGCACGTTTTTTTACCGCTACACGGTGCGTCCGAGAAAACGATGCACGGTGGGCAAGGGCATCAAGTGGGTAAATATCAGTGGGCTATTTAATGTTGTTACTGAGCCATTTGGGGACTGTAGGTAAAAGAAACCCCACATTTTAGACAAACGGGGGCACTAGTGAGCCACTTAAGAGACACGCCTATGTGTGACCTGTTTGTGCACACTTAACAGCCGACAACTCTGATGTTTGTGCCGACTTTTAGGTTAACCTAAGCACGCCAAGAGTCCTAAATATGCCTGAAATAAATGTAAAGTTTGGGGCGTTGCCATGGGAACAGCGTTCGAGATATCAAAAATCCATCCAAAATGTATCATCTACTATGTATCGGCATCATGTTGACCGCTTTTGGTGTCAATCTCATTAATATTCTAGAAGGAGTATTTAAAAGAACATCGGCGTCAACTGAAAGGCTTAAATATTCCTTTAAAATGAAAGTAAAGTTTGACGCGTTGCCATGGGAACAGCGTTTGAGATATCAAAAATCCCTTCGCAATTTATCATCTACAATGTCTGGGCATCATGTTGAGCACTTCTGGTGTCAATCTCATGAATATTCTAGAAGGAGTATTTAAAAGAACATCGCATGGAACTGTAAAAAAATCCACCTTTGTGACTGACACACTTCCTGGCGTCTGGTGGTGGCGCTATACCTGGGAGTCACAATAGGCACATCGATGCGATCGGAATCTTCAGACGAACAAACACCCCGCGTGTCATTACAATAAAACATTTTTTGCCCTAGATATTAGACAGTTCCTGTTTCTCTGATGTCGCCACAACTTTGTCGCCTCGCCATGGCAGAACCGTTCGAGATATCAAAAATCCCTTCGCAATTTAGCAAGTCCAATGTCTCGGCATCATGTTCACCACGTTTGGTGTCAATCGCATGAATTCCCTGGGAGGAGTATATAAAAGTTCAACGCATGCATTTTTTAAACAATCCAAAATAGCCGACTTCCTGTTGGGCGGAGCTTAAATGTTAGAGGGCGAAAGTTGTTCGGGTCGATGAGATCTATAAGCGTACCAAGTCTCGTACATGTGCGTACATTTTTGCCCGATCTGTGCATCAATGTTTTTTTTTGCATTACAGGGGGCGCTACAGAGCCCCTGTGCCACGCCCGTGTTCCAGCCTTTGGATTTCTGTGATGACGGACGACTCTGACGTCTGTGCCAATTTTCAAGAGTTTTCGAGTATGTTAAGGCCCCCAAAAAGTCCAAAAGTGTTAAAAAAAATAATAATAATAATAATTATAATAAAAAATATAGCTGCAAGCAGCAATGGCGGGCCCTCGCACGTTTTTTTACCGCTACATGGTGCCTCCGAGAAAACGATGTGCGGTGGGCAAGGGCATCAAGTGGGTAAATATCAGTGGGCTATTTAATGTTGTTACTGAGCCATTTGGGGACTGTAGGTAAAAGAAACCCCACATTTTAGACAAACAGGGGCACTAGTGAGCCACTTAAGAGACACGCCTATGTGTGACCTGTTTGTGCACACTTAACAGCCGACAACTCTGATGTGTGTGCCAACTTTAAGGTTAATCTAAGCACGCCAAGAGGCTTAAAAATGTCTGAAATAAAAGTAAAGTTTGCGGCGTTGCCATAGGAACAGCGTTCAAAATATCAAAAATCCCTTCGCAATTTATCATCTACAATGTCTCAGCATCATGTTGACCACTTTTGGTGTCAATCGCATGAAAATCCTAGAAGGAGTATTTAAAAGAACATCGCATGGAACTGTAAGGCTTAAATATGCCTTTAAAATGAAAGCAAAGTTTGACAGGTTGCCATGGGAACAGCGTTCGAGATATCAAAAATCCCTTCGCAATTTATCATCTACAATGTCTCTGCATCATGTTGACCACTTCTGGTGTCAATCTCATGAAAATCCTAGAAGGAGTATTTAAAAGAACATCGCATGGAACTGTAAGGCTTAAATATGCCTTTAAAATGAAAGTAAAGTTTAACAGGTTGCCATGGGAACAGCGTTTGAGATATCAAAAATCCCTTCGCAATTTATCATCTACAATATCTCGGCTTCATGTTGAACACTTTTGGTGTCAATTGCATGATTATTCTAGGAGGAGTATATAAAAGTTCACTGCATGCAACTGTAAGGCTTAAATATGCCTTTAAAATGAAAGTAAAGTTTGACAGGTTGCCATGGGAACAGCGTTCGAGATATCAAAAATCCCTTCGCAATTTATCATCTACAATGTCTCGGCATCATGTTGACCACTTTTGGTGTCAATCGCATGAAAATCCTAGAAGGAGTATTTAAAAGAACATCGCATGGAACTGTCAAAAAAATCCAGCTTTGTGACTGACACACTTCCTGGCGCCTGGTGGTGGCGCTATACCCGGGAGTCACAATAGGCACATCGATGCGATCGGAATCTTCAGACGAACAAACACCCTGCATGGCATCACAATAAGATATTTTTTGCCTTAGATATTAGACACTTCCTATTTCTCTGAATTCGCCATAAATTCGTTGCCTCGCCATGGCAGAACCGTTCGAGATATCAAAAATCCCTTCGCAATTTAGCAAGTACAATGTTTCAGCATCATGTTTACCACGTTTGGTGTCAATCGCATGCATCCTCTAGGAGGAGTATTTAAAAGTTCAATGCATGCATTTTTTAAACAATCCAAAATAGCCGACTTCCTGTTGGGCGGAGCTTAAATGTTAGAGGGTGAAAGTTGTTCGGGTCGATGAGATCTATATGCGTACCAACTCTCGTACATGTGCGTAAATTTTTGCCCGATCTGTGCCCCAATGTTTGTTTTTGCATTACAGGGGGCGCTACAGAGCTCCCTTACCACGCCCGAATTCCAGCCTTTGCCCGGTCCTAATGGCCGACGACTCTGACATCTCTGCCAATTTTCAAGAGTTTTTGAGTATGTTAAGGCCCCCAAATTGCCCTGAAACGTAAAAAAAAAATAAAAAAAAATAAATAAAAAAAAATAATAAATCCGAGCAAAAACAATAGGGCTTCGCACCTTTCGGTGCAGGCCATTCTGGCCTGCTCCTCGGTGCTCGAGCCCTAATAATAAATCCGAGCAAAAACAATAGGGCTTCGCACCTACGGTGCAGGCCATTCTGGCCTGCTCCTCGGTGCTCGGGCCCTAATAAATTCGAGCAAAAACAATAGGGCTTCGCACCTTTCGGTGCAGGCCATTCAGCCTGCTCCTCGGTGCTCGGGCCCTAAATATAGCTGCAAGCAGCAATGGCGGGCCCTCGCACGTTTTTTTACCGCTACACGATGCGTCCGAGAAAACGATGCACGGTGGGCAAGGGCATCAAGTGGGTAAACATCAGTGGGCTATTTAATGTTGTTACTGAGCCATTTGGGGACTGTAGGTAAAAGAAAAACCCCACATTTTAGACAAATGGGGGCGCTAGTGAGCCACTTAAGAGACACGCTTTTGTCTGACCTATTTGTCCACTCTGAACAGCCGACAACTCTGATGTGTGTGCCAACGTTTAGGTCAATCTAAGCACGCCAAAAGTCCTAAATATGCCTGAAATAAAAGTAAAGTTTGGGGCGTTGCCATGGGAACAGCGTTCAAGATATAAAAAATCCCTTCACAATTTCTCATCTACAATGTCTCGGCATCATGTTGACCACTTCTGGTGTCAATCTCATGAATATTCTAGAAGGAGTATTTAAAAGAACATCGGCGTCAACTTAAAGGCTTAAATAAGCCTTTAAAATGAAAGTAAAGTTTAACACGTTGCCATGGGAACAGCGTTTGAGATATCAAAAATCCCTTCGCAATTTCTCATCTACAATCTCTCGGCATCATGTTGACCACTTTTGGTGTCAATCGCATGATTTTTCTAGAAGGAGTATTTAAAAGAACATAGCATGGAACTGTCAAAAAAATCCAGCTTTTTGACTGACACACTTCCTGGCGCCTGGTGGTGGCGCTATATCCGGGAGTCACAATAGGCACATCGATGCGATCGGAATCTTCAGACAAACAAACCCCCCGCATGGCATCACAATAAGATATTTTTTGCCTTAGATATTAGACACTTCCTGTTTCTCTGAATTCGCCATAAATTCTTCGCCTCGCCATGTCAGAACCGTTCGAGATATCAAAAATCCCTTCGCAATTTAACAAGTACAATGTCTCGGCATCATGATCACCACGTTTAGTGTCAATCCCATGAATCCACTAGGAGGAGTATTTAAAAGTTCAACAAATGCATTTTTTAAACAATCCAAAATAGCGGACTTCCTGTTGGGCGGAGCTTAAATGTTAGAGGGCGAAAGTTGTTCGGGTCGATGAGATCTATATGCGTACCAACTCTCGTACATGTGCGTACATTTTTGCCCGATCTGTGCATCAATGTTTTTTCTTGCATTACAGGGGGCGCTATAGAGCCCCCGTGCCACGCCCGAGTTCCAGCCTTTGCCGGGTCCTAATGGCCGACGACTCTGACATCTCTGCCAATTTCCAAGAGTTTTTGAGTATGTTAAGGCCCCCAAATTGCCCCGAAACGTAAAAAAAAATAAAAAAATACAAAAAAATAAAAAAATAATAAATTCGAGCAAAACCAATAGGGCTTCGCACCTTTCGGTGCAGGCCATTCTGGCCTGCTCCTCGGTGCTCGAGCCCTAATAATCCGAGCAAAAACAATAGGGCTTCGCACCTACGGTGCAGGCCATTCTGGCCTGCTCCTCGGTGCTCGGGCCCTAATAAATCCGAGCAAAAACAATAGGGCTTCGCACCTACGGTGCAGGCCATTCTGGCCTGCTCCTCGGTGCTCGGGCCCTAAAAATAATAATCTGAGCAAAAACAATAGGGCTTCGCACCTTTCGGTGCAGACCATTCTGGCCTGCTCCTCGGTGCTCGAGCCCTAATAATAATAAATTCTAACAAAACCAATAGGGCTTCGCACCTTTCGGTGCAGGCCATTCTGGCCTGCTCCTCGGTGCTCGAGCCCTAATAAATAAATAAATAAATTCTAACAAAACCAATAGGGCTTCGCACCTTTCGGTGCAGGCCATTCTGGCCTGCTCCTCGGTGCTCGGGCCCTAATAATAAATCCGAGCAAAAACAATAGGGCTTCGCACCTTTCGGTGCAGGCCATTCTGGCCTGCTCCTCGGTGCTCGGGCCCTAATAAATCAGAGCAAAAACAATAGGGCTTCGCACCTACGGTGCAGGCCATTCTGGCCTGCTCCTCGGAGCTCGGGCCCTAAATAAATATAGCTGCAAGCAGCAATGGCGGGCCCTCGCACGTTTTTTTACCGCTACACGGTGCGTCTGAGAAAACGATGCACGGTGGGCAAGGGCATCAAGTGGGTAAATATCAGTGGGCTATTTAATGTTGTTACTGAGCCATTTGGGGACTGTAGCTAAAAGAAACCCCACATTTTAGACAAACGGGGGCACTAGTGAGCCACTTAAGAGACACGCCTATGTCTGACATTTTTGTGCACACTTAACAGCCGACAACTCTGATGTGTGTGCCAACTTTAAGGTTAATCTAAGCACGTCAAGAGCCTTAAATATGTCTGAAATAAAAGTAAAGTTTGTGGCGTTGCCATGAGAACAGCATTCGAGATATCAAAAATCCCTTCGCAATTTACCATCTACTATGTCTCGGCATCATGTTGATCACTTCTGGTGTCAATCGCATGAATATCCTAGAAGGAGTATTTAAAAGAACATCGTCGTCAACTGAAAGGCTTAAATATGCCTTTAAAATGAAAGTAAAGTTTGATGCGTTGCCATGGGAACAGCGTTTGAGATATCAAAAATCCCTTCGCAATTTATCATCTACTATGTCTCAGCATTATGTTGACCACTTCTGGAGTCAATCACATTATTTCCTCAGGAGGAGTATTTAAAAGTTTACCGCATGCAGCTGTAAGGTTTAAATATGCCTTAAAAATGAAAGTAAAGTTTGACAGGTTGCCATGGGAACAGCGTTCGAGATATCAAAAATCCCTTCGCAATTTATCATCTACGTCTTTGCATCATGTTGACCAATTTTGGTGTCAATCGCATGAAAATCCTAGGAGGAGTATTTAAAAGAACATCACATGGAACTGTCAAAAAAATCCACCTTTGTGACTGACACACTTCCTGGCGCCTGGAGGTGGCGCTAAACCCGGGAGTCACAATAGGCACATCGATGCGATTGGAATCTTCAGACGAACAAACACCCCGCATGTCATCACAATAAGACATTTTTAGATATTAGACACTTCCTGTTTCTCTGATTTCGCCATAAATTTGTCGGCTCGCCATGGCAGAACCGTTTGCGATATCAAAAAAAATCCCTTCGCAATTTAGCAAGTCCAATGTCTCGACATCATGTTCACCACGTTTGGTGTCAATCGCATGCATCCTCTAGGAGGAGTATTTAAAAGTTCAAGGCATGCACCTCGGTGCTCGGGCCCTAATAATAATCTGAGCAAAAACAATAGGGCTTCGCACCTTTCGGTGCAGGCCATTCTGGCCTGCCTCGGTGCTCGGGCCCTAATAATAATCCGAGCAAAAACAATAGGGCTTCGCACCATTCGGTGCAGGCCATTCTGGCCTGCTCCTCGGTGCTCGGGCCCTAATAAACCGAGCAAAAACAATAGGGTCCTCACACCCCGGTGTGCTCGGGCCGTAATAATCCTAAGGAAAACAATAGGGCTTCGCACCTTTCGGTGCAGGCCATTCTGGCCTGCTCCTTGGTGCTTGGGCCCTAATAAATCCGAGCAAAAACAATAGGGCTTCGCACCTTTCGGAAAACTAAAGATTTTCTTGACCGGCCACCGAGCCTCATTAGCCGGTTGAAACCATTTAAAATATGCTACGCTGTTTGAAATAACAGCCTCTCTCTGCGCTCTTCCTCCGGCTCACACAGACTTTTTTAAATCCCCTACAGCGCGGAACGACTAAAAAGCGTGGCGCCGAATAGGAGGACAAATTGCTGCTTAGTTTCGAAATAGTTTAGGTACAAGATGATCGCGTTGAAAATAAAGGCGTTTGTGAAGCTCATTTGAAAATTGCCGCGGCTCATTTGAGAAAATGCCAGCTCCAAAGAGACTGCGCTTTAATTTGAGGTAGTGCTAACAATAATAAAGACAGAGGATGATCATCATCACCTTATCTGTTACCACTGAAATGTAGATGTCATGTATTTCCAAATCTAAACCCATCTTATGCGGAATGTTGCCAAATAGACTGCAACACGATAAAACGAATGGATAAAACGGGCACCTTCAGAATGCATAAAAGACGCACCAGCCAAGGTAGGTCTCACACTGTGTGCAAGAAAGCCCTTGTCTGTTCAACAACAATTGCAGCAAATATTTTTAATGCTAATGTTTGAGGCATATAGGCATACGCTGAGTTTTATTCATTTATGATGAGGTGCTTTCTAGTTAACAATGCAATGCAAGTGAACGCGCCGTGCCGGCGCCTTAATGCACGGACCGGTTATTATATTCTCTGCTATATTTCCTTTTTTTTATTAAATACATGCATAAAGGTTGATAAAACATTTATGAAAATTAAGATACAATTTATACAAAATGAAATTCACTTAAAAAAAATGCTTTCTCCAAAGCAAAACTTAATTAAGTGGTAAAAATCATATTCGAGGATTTACAGAAACAAAACATACTCAGCACTTTACTGTTAGCCTTAAAGACATAAATGTTAATAATTTGGAACACAAAACCAAACGCAGTGACCTCGCGCCAAATGTTTTTTATTGGTTTATTAAGTACAAACAGGCCAGTTATGAAATACTGTGTGAGGGATTTGTTCATTTCACTTTGACCGGGGTCAACCATCGGTCAAACGTCATCGGTTAACATCCCTAATGTTAACACTACAACAATAAATCAAAAAAGTATAGTGATCAATGCGACTAGTCGACGTCAGGTTTAAAGCGTCACGACATTGCATTAAGGTAGACTAGTCGACTATTTGGTTCAACCCCTAACACACACACACACATTCTGGTTTCCATGCTTTGTGGGGACATTCCATAGACATAATGCATTTTATACCGTACAAACTGTATATTCTATTCCCCTTACCTACCCCATTCCCTAACCCCAACCATCACATAAACCCTTCTACTACTTCACATTTTCAAGAAACATCATTCTGTTTGATTTATAAGCTTGTTTGCTCAAGGTCACAATAATACTGGTATTCCTATCTTTGTGGGAACAATTGGTCCCCACAACGTGATAATTACCAGGTACACACACACAAACACACACATATACACATCTGGCTAAACGTAGCACACCTTCTATATGTTACATATTACTACGCTCGCTTGTTCAGTTTAATCTTAGCTGCTGTATTTTGCTACTTATGTTGTCTATCGATTTTTCTGTGTTTCCCCCACTTCTATAAATGTAAAGCTGCTTTGAAACAATTACTAATATACTATATATATATATATATATATATATATATATATATATATATATATATATATATATATATATATATATATATATATATATATATATATATATATATGTGTGTATATATTTTTTTTTTTTTTTGCGGTCCAAGTTGCGGGCTGGTTAGTTGAAAACGTTGGTCGGGTGCTGGTTGTTTATACATTGAACCGCACATCACTGATAAGTACCAAAGAAATCTGCCAGCTGCCTCAACCCCTATCATCACTAAATCTTTTGAGAGACTCGTCCTCTCTCAAAGTAAAGCTGCCATTCCTGCAAACTTTGACCAACATCAGTTTGCAAATCAGGCAAAAAGATCAACAGAGGATGCAGTCATCACAGCGCTTACACAACTAGACGGGAGAAACACAGGAGAAACAACATTTAAGAAGGTTATTTGTGGATTTTAGCTTAGCGTTTAATACAGTTGTTACCAATAAACTGGCTCTAATGTTAAGCAACCTGGGCTTAGGCAGCTCACAATGCACATGGATCTTGTATTTTCTCAGTAACAGACTGCAGAATCATCTACTTTCATCCTGAACAGAGGCATACCACAGGGATCTGTTCTCAGTCCCCTCATCTACTCTCTCTTCACCAATGATTGCTCCCCATTCCTCCCACAAATACCATTTTCAAGCTTGCTGATGATACCACTATAATTGGACTACAGACAACAGTGAGACTACAGGGAGGAGATTCAGCGTTTCACTGTCGACTAGGGATGGGTATCGTTAAGGTTTTAACGGTATTACTACTCTTACCGGTACTGCTTAACGGTCCGGTACTTTAACGGTATTCTTATCGGTACTTTGGCCAATGTTAACATTTGATCACGCACCTATGTTCACATGATTAAGTTAATTATGTGTCTGCATTTCATTATTACAAATTAATTTCTGGATATCATTTCTAAATATTATACATATATTTATTAATGCACCAGCGTGAAAGCTGCAGAAAAAATACTCTAAATAGGATATTTAGGCTAAATAAATGTTTACATGCTGATTTTTCTTTATTTGGGATTTTAAAAAGAAGTAGAAAATATGTTGAATGCATAACGTTCAGCATTTCTCCCAAAAGAAATCAACAGAATTTCAACGTAAGGTAAGCAAACCAATTAGGGAGATTGTACATTTAATTTTAAATGACGTGAACAATGTTGATTCAACATGATTTTAGCATACATGCCTGACGTTGATGCGGCAACCACCAGAGATGATGGTTGAATTTTGCAGGCTGCGACCTTCTAAGGACGTATTTTAAGACCGATTGCGTCACAGCAGCGCGACTTGAGGCTGTGACTTGTGTTAATATTATTCTGTTTATGTTGCGTATTTCTAAGGTTGATTAATTTTATATACTGTTGAATAGTTTAATCTACATCAACGTGTCATATTTTCTAAAATAAATGAATATTTTTCTGATTCCATATTTATTTAAATAAGTCAGAAACGTCTCCGCTGTGTCCTGCTGACAGGCGCGGTTGGCGCGTGCAACAGGTGACGCAAATTATAGGTCCTCCGAGGGTTAGACTGTCTCATTTCAGTTCTCTTCGCGGACTTCTGAGGCTGCCACCTTGAAAGACAGAGTGCTCCCCTTTTAAGGTTGTATGCTTAGAAGGTCGCAGCCCTTGAATTGGGACACAGCTTCTTTCTGCACGTAATACACTTTTGAAAGATGCTTTGACAGATTGCTTGTGTTTCCGCCCTTACATGCAAACATCTTGTTGCACTTACCTGTATGACAACGAGCGTTGTCTGCATCAACTCTAGTGAAGTATAACCACACTTTTGAATGTTTTGCTCTATCCGCCATCGTCACTCTTTGTATTAAGCGGTAGTTTTCGTGCTGTTATGCGTGTGCGTGCGCCGCGCTCGTTGTTGTGGTTGTGTTTGACAGACAGCCAGCCTCCGCAGCGCGCATGAGAGATCTCGCAGGTCTCACAGACAAACGTCTTAATCGCAAATTAGAAATGTTTGGTGAGATAAAATGTGCACGAAAACATTATTAAGCAAGAATACATAGTACATTTATTTTTATTTTTTTCTCCAGGACCGATAGCAGAACCGATAGCGTCAGATCTTACTGATACTACGGTCTTTCATAATTTAGCCCCGGGGCCAGTTTAATACCGGGTTTCGGTACCCATCCCTACTGTCGACGCAATATCACGGAAAAAGATACACATGTCTTGGAGTGCAGCACGCACAGTTTGCTTTTGAAAAACCTGGCTGTGTGCATTGTAAGCAGTCCCATGCACGTGTTGTGCTCCAGCTTTGCGATTCGAGAAGGATGCTCAGGCTCGCGCCCTCACGGATCCGGTCCAGTTTATGTCAAGGCAGAACGGTGACTGCACTTATGGGAGTCGCAATATGATTTTGTGCAGGCGGTGGTATCCCCACCTACACCCGTGACATCTGGCTCTCTTCCCCCCTCTCTCGCCAGATCGGAAAGGCCCCCTGTGTGAGGGCCAGACATTTCAGCTGTCTATCTCTGGAGAGATTAATCATCTTCATAATCCACCTTTGACACTGTTTAAGGCTAAACGTGCAGTTTCGCTGTGAAGCCTCCCCTTTTTACAGTACGAAGGCATAATATGTACATACATACAATAATAATAATAATAATAATAATAATAATAATATATTCTCACCTGTATGTGAATGTATGTATATCTGCCTGTCGTGGCCTGCATGAGCTTTGTGTCATTGTTTGATGAATCAATCAGTGATTTTGTCTGTATACAATGTTCTGCTCTGAGGAGACAATGTTGTTTGTACACTATGCACAGACAATTTTTTCCTGATCGGCTGCTGGTGCGCCATTAAGTCAGACGATGATCTTGTGTGTTACATTTCCAGACCCTCGTCCGCTGAGGCGGTGAGTGTCTTTGTTCTATTTCCTATTGAAGTGAAGCAGCTCACACTTCATGTATGGTGCCTGGTTCCCTTCAGTGCATTCGCAAGGCACACACACTGCTGCACATAGTACGACAGGCAGCCGCAATTAACCTGCACCTGCATACAGCATGAATACATTCTCGTGCAAGGAGGGTGTAGAACCTCAACATAAGAGAAATGATGGCTTTACAGCCATTACTTTATTGTTCTAAAAAAGGAGGGGACTTGTAATCGTTTAGTGATGCAGCCGAGTTCTATGCTGTGACTGTAACCGATTGTGATGCAATCATATCCAAGAACTGGTTCCTTACATTAGAGCTTATTTCTCCATTTGACACGGGAGTTTTTTCCCAGAGGGAAAACCTGTCTTGCATGAACAAAGTCACGCAATGTTGTTTGCATATTCTGGTAATGTGAAGAAAGCATTGGCTTCAGTCCCAAGGTCCTGTGTAGGGTGTGCGCTGTCGACGTGTGACCCTGACAACAGATGCATCCCTCACAGGTTGGTGTGCGATTATGGCAAGGCAAGAGGGTCAAAATCGCTGGAAACTCATCATTGGCCATGGCGGCCATTCCCAAACTGTGGTCCGCGGACCACTAGTGGTCCGTGAGGGTACTGCAGGTGGTCCGTGTAAAGGCAAAATAAGAATATGTATATTTTAATATACAAACTCGTTCATATTTTGGGCGAACGTGTACTGCTGCCTAATAAACGTTACTGTGAACTCATTGATTCTGGTGCCTGTGAACGGCACGCTCTCTCAGTTTAACGTCGTTCAATAGGGTGCCAGATTTGTATATTCTTCCAGGCGAAAACCCGACTAAAACACACTGTAAACAGGCCTTAATGTGTAGTGGAAAAAACACCCAATCTGGCAACACCGCCAGTGTTCACCAGTCACGCTGCATGCGTCATCAAAACAACACAGACGCTGCTGAAATTCCTACCGCGCCACTCAAATAATTTAACATTAAATAACATCATATTTGTCCTAAATCGTTAACGATTAACATAGGCTGCTAACGCATATTCCGGATCTTGAAATAGACTTTGACTAAGCTCACGCTATCGTGCACGTGTGGTGTGCAATACCTGCGAGTTGTCATACACGCAATGCCTCGCAGCGCTTCTCTCGCGGTGTGCGACCCCCACCCGGCTAGCCTTTCAAGGTATGTGCAAGCAAATACAAAAATTAAAAGACAGTCAATGCTAATGTAAACCCTGGTTGGATAAGGATTTAAAGTTGGATATGACTATGAAATCTGATGCATTTAGCTTCAGTGTTAAAACTGATCAAATAATTGCTGTCTGTGGGGGTTCTATATGGGCTATAATGGCAATCATAAAAAAAAGAATATGGGAAAAAAATAACTATAAATTAGTTCATTTTTGGAACTGTGACCTAGTTCAACATTTTCAAATATGAACTATGAACTGAACGAGTTCATTTTAAAATTTGTTGTACTGATGTGATGACCAGTTATATTTAGTGCTAGTAAGATTATTTAGATGTGCAGATTAATTCAGGACTTTGTGTAGACATATTTTATAATAAGTATTATGAGGTGGTCCGCGAAATTCTTGATTACAAATAGTGGTCCATACACACAAAAAGTTTGAAAACCCCTGGGCTATGGCACATAAATGGGCTTGGGAATGATGGTAGTATTGTTTGGACTCAGGCTTTTTCTTCCAGACCTGAGGTGCCATCATGTGCTTGTCCAGACAGACATGAAATCAACGGTTTCTTAAATAAATTAGTAAGGAGGTCTGCAATAGAGCTGCAACTAATGACTATTTCTTCTGTCGACTAATCTAGCGATTATTTTTCTGATTAGTCGACTACTCTAACGACTATATTTTATTATTAATACAGTGTTCTTTTTCTTGATTAGCTATTTAATCTGTTGGATAATCTGTTTTTCTACTCTCTTGTCTGATCTGACAGTCATTGTTTTTTTTTATTGTATTTTAACACAACTGAATGCTATTTTCACATATTATCTGTTCTGTTGTCAGACAAATAGGGGCGGTTTCCCAGACAGGGATTAGACTAGTCCTAGACTAAAATAAATATAAGAGCTGTCCAAACTGAAAACATCTTGCACTGACATATCTTTAAATACATCAGTGCCCTTAGTTTGGCCTCAAAATGCACACAAGTAATGTTTTTAGTAAGGCATGTTTGTTTAAACTAATTATATTTCCTAATTAAACTAAGGTCTAGTCCTGGCATAAGATAATCTGTGTCCAGGAATCCACCCCAAAGACTATTAAAATAGTGACTAAACATGACCCAATAACCTTGTGTTTAATCCAACCAAGCTGTTACTTTAACTACTAAGTTACTAAAATCTTGATTTATAAACACGACATCGCAGACAATTCGGCGCAAATTAAAAAATTGCCATTACACAGAGTTACTACAGAAGGCATGCGCGGGCATAGGAGAGAGAGAGAGCTCGCGCACAAGCACATAGAGAACCAGTGTGTGTGGGAAAACACTGGTAACCTTTCATGATAAACTCGAATCAGTCGTCTTCTCTGCCAGTAACATCTGACGTTTACGTGAAAATGCAAGTACACAGAGGAATCCGCATTGGAAAACACAGCCAACTTATAATTCTTTCACTCAGTGTCATGTATGAGAGGCGCTGTCTAGGGGCTTCACGCAGAGAAAGAGAGAGAGCGGGCGTGCACAAAAGAGGCACCACCGAGCGCTCACAACAATAAATGAAGCCGTTTTAAATGAAAATAAAAATGTAAATGTTGCGGCCATTGTTGATTTTGTTGCGCACACAAACAAATCAATGTATGGATAACACTGCCAGGAGCAGAAGCCGCCATTATGAGAAATGAATGTAAACAGTGACGCGTCGACGCATTTTACGCATGTCGACGTATTTTACAGTTTTTGCCAATTGCTTACACATGTTTTCAAAACTAAGTCTCCTTTTTTCAAAACTCTACACACAATTCTGAAAACTGCACACACAAAATGCAAAATAGCACATATCTCCTTCAAAATGCAACACTGCATTCAAAATGCCACAAACACGTGTCAAAATGAAGCATTTGCATCAAATGGCAAACACTTCTTTCATAATAATACATTTTTGGATATACCATCTAAACACTGCTGTTCTAAATCTAAAGCTCTTTGGTCTTTCATAGGCTTATATCTACATTTCAATACAATGTTCTACAGTGAAAGTAATCTGCCGAGAGGGGTAAAAAGTACACCGGAGACGCCAATGCAATGTAGAAACAGAAAATATTTATTAGTCCAAATATTACTGTTGTATACATTAGCATACAACAAAACTATAAACATGTGAACCAAAAGTATATTCTTTACAGTAGAATACAGTAAATTGTGTGTGGGGTCCTGTTCCAGGAATTGGCAGGGGGGGGTGCAGATTGACAAAACAGTGACCTTTGACCTATTTATAGGCCTATCTATACTACTGTAAAGTAAAGCAGTGATTGGTTAGTGATCAGTAAAGCATTTAGTGTTTGCACATGTGAGGAGTGTGTCTGTGTGACCTGGTGAATGAGTGTAGCATTTTGATTGGTTGTGTTTGGAAAAGGAAAGCAAGTGACTTCCTTATAGATCTTTGTGTTTTAGGTAGAGAATTGTGTGTAGTGTTTTGAAAAAAGTGTTTTATGCAATTGAAAACTGAGTCAAAGGCTGAGAAATAGCTTATGGTTTTGAAGATTTGGCATGTAGTTTTGCACTTTGAGTGAGAGGTTTTGAAAATTGTGTGACATGAAAAGATTTTGTGTGTAACCAATCGTAAAAAACTGTAATAGTCGACGTAATCGATGACGTTGATGCGTCGTTGCAGCACTAGTCTGCAATCAAAGACACACATCGTTGTCTGCGTGCTCTGGTGGTGTGGAGGAAACCTTTCATAAGGCCTGTTTTGGGTCCAGCTCCTGCTAGTAGCCCCGTTCTGGCCGGCCCGACTATGGTTCTCGAACCTCATATACCTTCTGAGCCCCCCGTAGACATTCTATCTTAGGCAGGGGGTGCAGTCTGTCACCCCTGCCCAGAGATGTGGAAACTGTGGGTCTGGCCTCTGAGAGGTCCAGGCTATAGACTCATGTCTCCCAGCCGAAATTGTGGAGACCATTTTAAACTTTAGAGCTCCTTTCACAAGAAAATGATATTCCCTTCAGTGAGAAATTTTCACCTCTTGGTGCTTAGCTTATTTGACAGACCCAGTAACTGCCCCTTCGACATGGTGCTGATGTTTTTGCAGGAGTGTTTCTCTGATGGATTAACTCCTTCCACCCTTAAGGTTTATGTGTCTGCAGTTTCTGCATACCATACTCCTGTGCAAGGCTCAACAGTGGGTAGACACCTATTAGTGGCCTATTAGTTCACCCAGGAGAAGTCTCCCGGTGACCAAGTCGACTCTGAGAACATGGAGAGTTGATGTCATCTCACTTGCTTATAAACATCAGGGTATACCCTCACCCCTTGCTGTGAGGGCCCACTCTACGCAAGGTTTGGCTGCCTCTATGGCCTTAGGGTCAGGGGCTTAACTCCAGGACGTGTGTGATGCGGCCAGTTGGTCTTTACCACTCACCTTTGTCAGATTTTATAATCTAGACCTCTCCTTAGGGTCCCAGGTTCTTTTGCCTTGACTGTATTCAGTTCATACACGATACAGGCATTTGGTAGTATGGGAGTATGGGCATCTCATTCCCCAAAGCGTTGCTATGGTGATGCAGCACGAGTTGCTCGAAAGGGAACGTCTCAGGTTTGTATGTAACCCTGGTTCCCTGAAAAGGGAACGAGACGCTGCGTCACCATGCCATACTCCTTGCATCCCTGTAGGCACTTGCGTCGGCACTTGGTAGCGAGTGTGTTTGTATGGGATGCCTTCCTATACCCCTGGTCCGCACGGCATCCAGCCTATTTATCCATTTATCTCATCATTGCTTATGTTTTACACGTGTTTCAGATCAGTCATGCCGAGGCGTTTGCCGAAAGCGTTGCTATGGCTATGCAGCGTCTCGTTCCCTTCTCAGGAAACCAGGGTTACATACGTAACCTGAGACGTTTTTACATATTTTTGCAGCAAATTCCCAACTCCCCAATTCCCAACAAGATCCAGTAATTTTTTTGGGAAAAAATTTTTTATGACGTGTTCCTTGGCCTTATTTCAGAAACATATTATTTTAGCACAGTTTATGCTGAATACAATGTTATGTGATATTAGCCATTAATATGTTTAAAGCAACTAAAACAAGACCAAATGTTAAAGCATGTCAGAACCTCTGCCAGTGTCCCAAAATGGTCGGACCCCAGAGGGTTAAATGTGATTTTCTCAATATTTAGATTTTTGGCACTCTCAAGTTCTCAGCCAAATATTGTCCCATCCTAACAAAACCATATATCAATGGATATCTTAGTGATATGTGTTGGGTTCCTGCTATGAAAATACTAATACTTTTATCAAATGTTTACAAAAGCAGGAACTCAGTGTACCTATATTTTTCTCTATTTCTGTTTTAGTACATAATAGAAAGCCTAAGGCTGTATCAAACCGTGTGGCAAATCAATCTAATCTACTGCCTGTGACATATCAAACTAAGATCTAGCGAAAAAAATTGTACTGTTAAGTTAGTACTTTTAAATATCTGTTCAATTAAAAACAAATCACTTCTAGTCAGCGACTTTATAGCCACAAACAACCTGGATTTTATGTTTCAAAATGAAACATGGCTAGAAGAAAGCTACAGTGCAAAGGACCTTAATGAAACAGCCCCTCCTAACTTTCCTTTTATGAGTGTCTGCAGAACTGCTAGGAGAGGTGGAGGTGTAGCTGCTCTTTTTAAAGATGTCTATCAATGTAAGCAAGTATCATTTGGGAGTTACCCGTCTTTTGAATATCTAGGTATTGTGTTGAAAGGTACTCCACGCATTCTACTGATCATTATTTACAGGCCCCCAAAATACTCTCCAGCATTTGTTGAGTACTTTACAGAACTGTTATCAACGATTTCCTCAGAGTTTGACTGTTTTGCTATTGCCGGAGATTTTAACATTCACATAGATAAGCCAGAAAGCATTATGGCAAAAGATGTCACAGCTGTTTTAAATACTTTTGATCTGACTCAACATGTACATGGACCCACACACAATCGTGGACACACTCTAGATTTAATTATCAGTAAGGGTGTAAACATTTCATCAATTATTATTAAGGATGTAGCACTGTCTGACCATTTCTGTATTTTCTTTGATATATTGATCTCTCCTAGTACTGAAACTAGATCTGTGTCTGTCAAAAAGAGATGCTTTAATGAGAACACCAGTGTGCTGTTAATGAAGGCTATATCTTTAACACCAAGCATATCTGCAGACTCTGTTGATTTTCTCCTTGATTAATTCGAAAGTTAAGAGTGCAATCGATGATATTGCTCCTGTGAAAGTCAGGAAGAAGAATGGCAGGCAAAAATCACCTTGGAGAAACTCAACAGAGGTGCAGAATATGAAGAGACAATGCAGAAAAGCTGAGCGCATGTGGCGGAAGACAAAACTTGTAATTCACTACAATATCTATAAAGACAGCCTTCATGCTTTCAGTGTGGAACTAGGCAAAGCTAGACAGACTTTCTTTTCAAATATTATAAACAACATCATAAATAACACACACACTCTTTTTGCTACTATAGAGAGACTAACACCCCCCCCTCCAAGTCACATTCCAAGTGAAATGCTGTCAGACTGCAAATGCAGTGAGTTTGCTTACTTCTTCTCTGAGAAAATCAATAATATCAGAAAGGTGATCAGCACATCCTTGAGCTGTGCCGGGGTCAGACAAATCAGACCACAACATCAGAAATTAGTTACGATGTCTGATTTCGAAGCAGTTGATGGTAAAATTTTGGAAGAAACAGTACAGCATCTTAAAACATCAACATGCGCCCTTGACACACTCCCCACATCTTTTTTCAAAAGTGTCTTTAACTGTTTAGAAGCAGATCTCCTAGAAGTGGTAAATTCATCCCTTATCTCTGGGACTTTTCCAAAGTCCCTTAAAACTGCAGTTGTTAAGCCCCTCCTGAAAAAGAGCAACTTGGATAACACTGTGTTGAGCAACTACAGACCAATCTCAAATCTTCCTTTCATAGGCAAGATCATTGAAAAAGTTGTTTTCAATCAGCTGAACAAATTCTTAATTTCTAATGGTTACTTTGACATTTTTCAATCTGGTTTCAGACCACACCACAGTACAGAGACAGCACTCATAAAGATAATAAATGATATTCGCCTCAATACAGACACAGGCAAACTATCAGTGCTGGTGCTACTCGACCTCAGTGCTGCTTTTGACACTGTCGATCACAACATACTTCTTGACAGGCTGGAAAACTGGGTCGGGCTTTCTGGGGTGGTCCTGAAATGGTTCAGGTCATACTTAGAAGGGAGAGGTTATTATGTAAGTATAGGTGGCCATAAATCTGAGTGGACATCCATGATATGTGGAGTCCCGCAAGGCTCAATTCTTGCGCCACTCCTGTTCAACCTGTATATGCTCCCACTGAGCCAAATAATGAGAGAGAACCAAATTGCCTACCACAGTTATGCAGACGACACTCAGATCTACTTAGCTCTATCCCCTAACGACTACAGCCCCATTGACTCCCTGTGCAAATGCATTGATGAAGTTAACAGTTGGATGTGCCAAAACTTTCTTCAGTTAAACAAAGAGAAAACTGAAGTAATTGCGTTTGGAAACAAAGATGAAGTTCTCAAGGTGAATGCATACCTTGACGCTAGAGGTCAAACAACTAAAAATCAAGTCAGGAATCTTGGTGTGATTCTGGAATCTGATCTTAGTTTCAGTAGTCATGTCAAAGCAATAACTAAATCAGCATATTATCATCTCAAAAATATCTCAAGAATTAGATGCTTTGTTTCCAGACAAGACTTAGAGAAACTTGTGCATGCTTTCATCACCAGCAGGGTGGATTATTGTAATGGCCTCCTCACTGGCCTTCCCAAAAAGACCATTAGACAGCTCCAGCTCATTCAGAACGCTGCTGCCAGGATTCTGAGCAGAACCAGAAAATACGAACATATCACACCAGTCCTCAGGTCGCTACACTGGCTACCAATTACATTTAGGATTGATTTTAAAGTATTATTAATGGTATATAAATCACTCAGTGGACTAGGACCTCATTACATTACTGATATGCTCAATGAATATAAACCCAACAGATCACTCAAATCATTAGGATCACATCAGCTAGAAATACCAAGGGTTCACTCAAAGCAAGGAGAGTCAGCTTTTAGCTATTATGCCAGTCGCAGCTGGAACCAGCTTCCAGAAGAGATCAGATGTGCTCCCCAACAGTATAGTCACATTCAAATCCAGACTCAAAACACATTTGTTTAGCTATGCATTTACTGAATAAGCACTATGCTGCATCCGAACTGATTGCACTATATTTTATATGCACTATTTTAATTTCTTTTTATTTCTCTTGATATTATTCTTATATTAACGGTAATTTTTATTAAAATCACATTTATTTTCTTTTAATTTATATTTTAAATTCATGTATCTTTGATTTTTTTGTTTTCTAATTTCTATGAAAAACACTTTGAATGGCCTCTGTGTATGAAATGTGCTATACAAATAAACTTGCCTTGCCTTGCCTGCCCTACAGGCATTTGGTAGTATGGGAGTATGGGCATCTCATTCTCTAAAGCGTTGCTATGGTGACGCAGCACGTAAAAAAAAATTACCAAAAAAAAGTACTGGATCTTGTTGGGAATTGGGGAGTTGGGAATTTGCTACAAAAATATGTAAAAACGTCTCAGGTTATGTATGTAACCCTGGTTCCCTGAGAAGGGAACAAGATGCTGCGTCACCATGCCATACTCCTTGCATCCCTGTAGGCACTTGCGTCGGCACTTGGTAGCGAGTGTGTTTGTATGGGATGCCTTCCTATACCCCTGGTCCGCACAGCATCCAGCCTATTTATCCATTTATCTCATCATTGCTTATGTTTTACACGTGTTTCAGATCAGTCATGCCCAGGGGTTCGCCGAAAGCGTTGCTATGGCTATGCAGCGTCTCGTTCCCTTCTCAGGGAACCAGGGTTACATACGTAACCTGAGATGATTTTACATATTTTTGTAGCAAATTCCCAACTCCCCAATTCCCAACAAGATCCAGTAGTTTTTTTTTGGTAAATTTTTTTTTTTACGACGTGTTCCTTGGCCTTATTTCAGAAACATATTATTTTAGCACAGTTTGTGCTGAATACAATCTTATGTGATATTAGCCATTAATATGTTTAAAGCAACTAAAACAAGACCAAATGTTAGAGCATGTCAGAACCTCTGCCAGTGTCTGCGGGGGTTAAATGTGATTTTCTCAATATTTGGTTTTTTGGCACTCTCAAGTTCTCAGCCACATATTGTCCCATCCTAACAAAACCATATATCAATGGAATGATTATTTAATGAACTTTTGGAAGATGTATCTCAATTTTAAAACATTGACCCTTATTTTTGGTACAGGGTCACAAATGGTCTTTCATTGTTTCTAACAATGAAAATAAAGTTATATTTGTTATATAAGTTATATATTCTGTTCCAAGTCAAGAGTAAAAAAAAATACAGTACATGAAAAATACACATGTAACCCTTAATCCCTGACAAGGGAACAAGATGCCCTACAGCATGACGCCCTCTGAGTATGTATATCAAACGAGACCACTGGTTGGGCATGACGTCATATGCGCTCTGACGGTTAAAAGAGAGACCCATCCAGAGGCCTCAGTCTCCGAGTGCCACACTCGGTAGGTATAACAGATATAACTGCCACATAAACCTTAAGTCCAATTTATAGTCGTGTGTAGCCTCTGTGTAGCCCGACATGCACCTCAACAAATTTTTAACAGCACGTCAGTTCTTCACGGACCGCAATCGCTGTGATTGGTCCACTAGAACCCTTCCCGTCAGGTTAAAAAACTGTGTCATTGGTATTTTCTTTTGCGATGGTGAGAACAAAGATGGGCCAAGTTGAGGAGTGATTTAGCTGAAAATGCAACAAAAGTCGCTGTTTATTTTGTTCCATTACCGCTGTTCTTTACCAAAAATTGTCCTTCAGTTAAAAAATAAAATAAAGCAAGTTTTAACTAAAAATAAATTATGCTAGAACTACACATTCAGGGCCATGTTCGCAAGCAACAAACTGGAAACAACTGGTGTGAAGGTGATTAAATGTATTTATGGAGTACTGGATTTTATAGAGGTAAAACCCAGATATCCCAGATACTCACTATTGTGCACAGTCAATAAGTTGGTACTCATTTGAGCGCTCAAAACAGGCCTTCACCCCCTCGTCATCCCACAGATGCTTTGCATGCTCAAAAAACTCCTGTAAACAAAACACAACACAAATGCATGTTATACAAATGAGAGAATACAAAACTGTAATGTTTACTCAACCTACAGTACAGTACTGATTCCAATTCCAGCTTGGGCTGTGACGGTGGCAGTATTTTCATACTTAGGGGTGGGCGATAAACCGGTAGACGAAATTAACCGGTAGAAATTTGTCAACCGGTAGAGATTTTGGACTATCGTTTCTATCGAGGTTACGTGCCCACGTCACGCTCCTGTGCGTGTGGTCGCGAAAACGTAACGTTTGTACACGTATTTAAGCACTGCAGTTTTAAAACAAGTTATTTTAAGCTATTGAAACACAGACAACAGATCTGTATGCGTGCGTTCTTTCTGTGTGTCAGGAGCGGACAAGTCGCGCAACCGCTGCTCTTTCTGTCTGTGAGGAGCGCGCAAGTCGCGCGACCTCTGCTTATTAAGCTCGTGAGCATTTTTCCCGCTTTATTGGCCTTAAATACACATATGTGTCAAAATTCCCGTCTTTGCAAGCATCATCATAAACACGACCAGTAAGGTCTTAAGAGAAAGTAAACAGCTAAAAGAGAAAGCGCATGTGTAACAGTGTATTGGATCCGGACTTTGGTCTTTAAGGGGAAGTTACCTAATTTTGCTCCTGTCTGTCACTCGTGTTAATCAAACAGCATTGAGAAAAAAATCTCTCACTGCTCCTGATTAAATCACTTTTCTACCTTAAATAAAAATATATATAGGCCTATACATACATGCATAATTATTTATTATCATTCTTATTGACTGTGTATCTTCAGAGAGCTTGAGTTTTGTTTGTTTTTATCTTCTTTCTATGCTTGTATATGTTTTTTGTGAGAATTATGAACATTTCTATGGTATTAAAGATTTAAACCTTATTAAAACATAAAAAACTCTACCGTGTTACATATCGTTATCATGATATA
Source organism: Paramisgurnus dabryanus (assembly GCF_030506205.2). NCBI lineage: Eukaryota > Metazoa > Chordata > Actinopteri > Cypriniformes > Cobitidae > Paramisgurnus > Paramisgurnus dabryanus. The sequence goes on along the minus strand of NC_133358.1, from coordinate 3,414,419 downwards.
AAATTAATCCTATCGTGATAGAAGATTTTGGTCATATCGCCCACCCCTATTCATACTAATACAGAAGTTAAGTAATGCACCATTTCACTGTGGTGGTGCGGTGGTTATAGAATGTGTGTGTTTGAGTGAGTGAATATGGGTGGCGTGCACACGTGCATGCACGCATTGATGCATATAGGCTAATATATAATGCATACATATATTTTAAAATATAAAACTTAAAATCTAAATCTAAAATATTTTTCCTCCAGTCAAGTAATCAAGTTATGCTTGGGTTACAAAGGCAGACGTTAAGTTTTCCATGTGGTTTAACTGTACACGCAAAATGTGAAGCAATTCCATCTGTGAAACAACACACGGTTTAAGTGAGGAACCTTATTGAGGTTATAATGTTTTAGCCGCATTGAAAACGTGTTCTTATGATGTACTGGTAGTGCAGATTGATACTTTTTCTCAACCTTGTCTGATTGTTCCACCCCCAAGCCAGCGAGTCACTGATTTTAGTTGCCTCCCCTTGCAAATAGCGCACTAACTCTGGTCTGCTGGGCGTGAAGCCATCTCGCTGGGTGACCGAAAATTTTTGTCTTGCTCTTTTGGGCCATTTTCGGTTTTCGGCCGAAAGACATTTATCATCGAAATAATACGGACGAAATGTTGTGATGACGCAAACAGAAACCACGACCTGCACGTGCTTGTCTGAAGCACCATGTATGCGGTGTGGATGTATTTAACCACAAAAAGGCGCTAAAATGAGCAACTTTCTTTATGCACAGAGACACATGCAGTTGAATGTGTTCGATCCAGACGTGATCATCACAGTATGCTCTTCAAAGATCAGAGCTCTTGGTGTGTAAACTTAAGAGAGAGTCGCGCAAATGTGTCTCATACATTAACATACATTTGCCAAATAAAGCAATGAAAAACAACGTAAAATTTTATGCTGCACTGTTTGGGATTCGTCCTCGGTCTCTGTGTGCGCACGTGTTTAAGTGTCCTCAATAATGCACACAGTGAGACGCAAACAAGTGAACATAAAATCGTTCTATTATTGACAGGACACATATAAAAAAAAATATCTCCACAGTATTCTTTTTCTAATAAAAACATTTGTTTATGTCTTAAGTGTATGTATAGATTACAGTCAGAAACCAGTCTCTGCTTATTTGGTCTTAAAGCAACACTATGTAGTTTCCATGTAAAAATGAATTACAGCTCCCCCATGTGGTTGAAAAGCGCAACAGTGCCTGGTATCAGACACTCTTCTGCAGGCAGGGGGAGGGGCGGGGCTGTGTTTCCTACCCTCTACTGCCACTTTCAGAGTGTGCTTGTAGCAGCTAGGAGGCTGCTCAGGTTGCAGCAACAGTACAATTTGTCCAGTTGAAAGTTGTTCTATCACTGAAATAATTTTAGAGACATTATTTAAAGGTAAAAAAAACTACATAGTGTTGCTTTAAAGAGACAGTAACCTTATTTAACCTACTAAAGTCTGTGTCATTAATGTTAATCAAACAACCCAGGCCAAGACAAAGAGAAAATCTCTTCTGCAGCTCTAAAAATAATAATAATCTATTTAATTTATACAAAGACAGTGTTATGACTTATTTAATTCGATTTCTGTACCTAATGCTAATGTTAGCCCTTATTCATGTGCAAATTTCTTGTTTTTTATAAATGTTTGCAATTTCTTTATTTGCTATTTTCCCCACCCCCTTTTTGCTGATCTGAAAAATAATCCAATCCGTGCCTCAAAAACTGCAATGTGATCCGAACCGTGAGTTTTGTGATCCGTCACACACCTCTAGTAAAGTTAGTACACAGTGATACAGCCATAAATGCATTTGTAATAATAATTAGCATAATAATTTATTTCGGTGTTTTGGTTTTTCGGCCTTGGTTTCCTCTTTTTCAGTTTTCGGTTTAGGCCAAGAATTTTCATTTCGGTGCATCCCTATTAGATATCACATCTGATTCTGATGTTCAGTAAAGCTCCATTCTCATAATGATTGATTTTGATGTTATTGTGAGCATTTGTTCTGATAAACTCTCGTCTCCATTATTCATATGAAAAACAACATGAACATGATTATTCATAAGACTATCCATAAGACTCTTTCATTATTTTTTCACTCACTGTTTAACTTTAATCTCTTTCTCTATTAGACTTAAACTGTCTCAAAGAAACAGCAATGAATAATAAATATACCCCAGTTGGTAAAACCCAGCTAAAGTGATTAGTTTGTGATGAAATGCTTTCTAAATAAACTCATCTTACATAACATAAAGAAACATTCTGTGAAAATATAATTTTGACATATTTAATAGCAACTGAGTGAGGCCATGTCAAAGTTTGAAATCATTGATTGAAATAAAAATGTGATACTCCTAATCTTACAAATAGATCAAAAGACTTTTGCCAGCATTTCACAGACAGGGTCAAAAATGTTAAACACATAAGAAATTAATTTGAAATGAATAAAGGTAAGGTCTATGTTATATATTACTGACAGACAGAATATTTTAAATATGCATGTATCTATTTATACATTTCTTAAGAAAAAATGTTTTAATCTCTAGAGCAAGTGCAGATAAGGGGGTTTGGGGTTCTAGGAAACAGGTTTGTTATTCACACCTCTTCCTCTGAGAATACAGAGAGATATACAGTAATTAGGCCCCCGGTGAGGCCCATCATATTATCACCACAATACAGCAAAACAAACAGATACAGAGATGCAAAACAAATGCATTATGGCTCATGAACAACACTAAATGTTCTCCAAGACATCTCACAAATGTTATGCTTTCAAAATAATTATTTGCCAACAATCCTGCCAAAACCTTATAGCACAAATCAGACATACTTGGGCAACAGGTTCCATGATATGGAAATCTGGCATGATAAATATAAGTTATGAAAATATAAATATAATAATGTGTAGTTAAATGATACACAAATTATTAATTCAATAACATTTCTTTTATGTTAAATAATAAAATTGGAGCTCACAAACTCTTTGATTACAAACATTCCTCAAAATATCTTCCTTCGTGTTCATCAGAACAAAGAAATTTATATAGATTTGTAACAGCATGAGAGTGAGTAAATGATGACAGAATTTTTATTTTTGTGTGAACAATCCCTTTAGGTTTTAACAAACTCAAAATAAGGTTGTGTGTTTAACGAACCAACTTTACTCATAGTGCACTGGTCAGCCAGGCACTTTTATGTAGCCTGCAATGTATATATATATATATTGCGTTTGTGTTAGGATTTTGCAATACAACCAAAGTCCAATAGATATTGCTATGACTACTGCTGCACTGATATGAATTAGTGAAAAATGAGTGGGCCAACAAAATGTCATATGTTTAACACAGAATGGACAGGAAAATTCTTAACCAGCTAGTTCAAAACGCTGCTGCAAGAGTGCTTACTCGAACTAATGAGTATGAACACATAAGCCCACTGTTGGCATCTTTACACTGAGTAGTTAAATATTGCATACATTTTAAAATATTACTAATCACCTATAAAGCCTTAAATGGCCTAGCACCTTTGTATCTTGGAGAATTATTATCAGAATACAATCCATCACGTACAATACAGTCGCAAAATTCTGGTCTCTAAATTATTCATAGAATATCAAAAGTGTCTAAAGGTGGTAGATCCTTTTCCTAGAACGCCTGCATTGTGTTAAGTGGATGGCAAGCCATGGAAAGACAGTTCTGAATAAATGGTTAAGTTGATTTCAGCTCTTTAGTGTTTCATTTTTATTTGCTTATAGACAAAGATAAATTCCGACATATCTGCAATGCCTTTGATTATTTTATCAACTTCTCTGACGGCATACACACACACACACAAACACACACACACGCACACACACAAGGGGCCCTATTTTAACGATCTGAAACGCAAGTGCGAAGCGCAAAGCGCAAGTGACTTTGTGGGCGGATCTTGGGCGCTGTTGCTATTTTCCCGGCGGGAGAAATAACTCTTGCGCCAGGCGCAAATCAATAAGGGGTTGGTCTGAAGTAGGTTCATTATTCATAGGTGTGGTTTGGGCGTAACGTCAAATAAACCAATCAGAACGCTATCCAACATTCCCTTTAAACGCAAGGGTGCAAGTTCCATGGCGGGTTGCTATTATTATGACGGATTTACCAGGCGCACGCCATAGGTTCACAGCCGAGGAGACAGACGTTCTTGTAAGAGCAGTCAAAGACAGAGAAGTTGTTTTGTATGGGGATAGGAGAAACCCGCCCAAATCAGCGTAGGTTTAACAGGCGTGAGAAAAAATAGCCACAATTGTCTCATCAGCTGGCATCCCCATTGTTGCGCCAAGCGCTACAATGATGTCAGGAGATGGGGGAATCCCAAGCTTGCCAGCATAAATTGGGCACGCCGTGTAACGGGAGGTGGATCTGCCTCTACACAGGACCTGACGCCAGCAGAGGACATCGCTGTGTCCACCCTCACCGCTGAATAGGGATGGGTACCGAAACCCGGTATTAAACTGGCCCCGGGGCTTAGTATTACGAAATACGTCCTTAGAAGGTCGCAGCCTGCAAAAATTTTCGACTGCCTAGCTAGCTCATCTCTGGTGGTTGCCTCATCAACGTCAGGCATTATGCTAAAATCATGTTGAATCAACATTGTTCACGTCATTTAAAATAAATGTACAATCTCCCTAATTGGTTTGCTTACCTTACTTTGAAATTCTGTTGATTTCTTTTGGGAGAAATGTTGAACGTTATGCATTCAACATTTTTACTACTTCTTTTTAAAATCCCAAATAAAGAAAAATCAGCATGTAAACATTTATTTAGCCTAAATATCCTATTTAGAGCATTTTTTCTGCAGCTTTCACGCTGGTGCATTAACAAATATATGTATAATATTTAGAAATGATATCCAGAAATTAATTTGTAATAATGAAATGCAGACACATAATTAACTTAATCATGTGAACATAGGTTCGTGATCAAATGTTAACATTGGCCAAAGTACCGATAAGAATACCGTTAAAGCACCGGACCGTTAAGCAGTACCGGTAAGAGTAGTAATACCGTTAAAACCTTAACGATACCCATCCCTACCGCTGAAAGGGTTTGGGGGCTTTGAAATCAGACCCAAGAAACGCAAGCAAGGTCCAACCACTTACAAATCGAGTTCATATACATTAAAGGGGGGGTTTAATGGTATTTCAAGCATTCTGACTTATTAACACAGTTATAGAGTTGTTTCCTCATGCTAAACGTAGGCAAAGTGTCAAAAATGCAGTTGGGCGTGTTTCAGAGTATTTCTGTGCCGAATGCACTTCGCCAGGGTTCGTACAAGTTTCGGCTAATTTTTTTCGATTACGGTTCTAACTGACGTTTCAGGAGTTTTTGATACGTATCACTTCTTTATATGGGCTTCCGCCGGAAAACTTCCCCTGGAAAACCCCGCCCAGCCGTCAGTCAGCGGGAGACGCTAGAGCTTGCTAACAGCTTATCACGCCACTCAGCTTTGTTTAATTTCAAAAGTCAACAATGGCACAACAAGAAGTGTGTTTTTGGATGTAAGGAGAAGACATCCAGCCTTATGGAAACAATGGATATAGTTTATTATCCGGATTAGCAGCGGAGTTTTGCGTGTGTGTGTTTGATGCGGTGGATTTTCATGACGAGTTACACGCGGTAAGTAAGACTTCTGTCTTATGTTGGAAATAGGCGCGTGTATATTATATAAATGACACGAACATGTAGTGAATCATAAGTTAAAACAGTGTTGTATAGTGTTGCATGACTCGTACTCGCTCCTCCCGTGTTATAACTCCTCCTTCTTCATTTTTTCGTACGTTATCGGAAAGATTCGGTAAAGCTAATCTTTCTTTTATAAATCTGATTAAACTAAAGACTCTTCAGAGATATAAAGGATGTCATACTACTCCATAGGTACTCCAGATTAATATCAGAAATGCAGAAACAGCGTGTGTTACGTGAGCTTTAAGGTTTCTTATGAAAACATTTTAATTATTATTTACATAAAATAAACGTAATACAGCCACACAACAAACTTATGAAAATATTTTAATCGTTATTTGCATGATAATTTTTTAACGCAGCCACACAAAATAAATAAAACCACAATGCTCACCACTATGATCACCACTATGATTTCCCTTATGTCATGTGTTAATATTTTTTATTGTAACAATTTATGATTTGCAAAAATAATCTGTGTAGATTATAAGCAAAGTGTATGCGCATTGTGCACGCTATACATTATGGTCAAGCATGCGCCCTTAAAATAGCATAATGAACTACATGCAATGCGCCACTGACTTTAGACTACTTTTTTTGATGGCGCAATTGTTTTTTGAAACTGCAAAATAGCATCAGGGATGGTTTGCGCCGGAACACGCCTCCTTTTTTGCGCTGAACCGCCCAGGGAGCGCAAGTTCATTCCCTAGTTTGCCGACGTGCGTCTGTGGAGGGAAAAACCCGCCGTGCGCCGGTGCAAAATACGAATGATACATGTGTCACTGACAAAGTCATTTGCGCTGGGTGCAAGATAGGGTCCATGAAGTGCCTAATCATATGCATATTCCACATTTTATCATAAGTGTTTTAATGCAGTGACTTGCACTGGTCTTGGTCTTGACTAGGTCTCGGACTGTCTTGGCTTGGTCTCGACCCTTTAAAGTCTTAGTCTCGTCTCGGCCTGTCTTGGTCTTGGTCAAGACTTGGTCTCGGTTTAGGTGGTATTGACTACAACACTACTTTTCCTACTTAGCCCCTAAGCTATTGAATGATTTGCCATCTGATGTCCGAGAATCAGACACAGTCGATCACTTTAAGTCTTAACTTAAGACTTTTTTCTTTAACAAAGCATCCAACACTCAACAAAGAATTGTAATCATATAACTGTGGTATGTAACGTTACGTGTATGTAAGAGCAACCTCACAAGCACAATAGAAATAAACAAAGTTATTGATAAGGACTTATCAGCCGCAGTTTAGATTCTGATGCGTGCTTACGGTGTTGTATACGGTAATTTAGTCACGTCGAGTTTAAAGTTTTGGTTCTAATTTACGTATTGTCATTTTTGTGTATCATCTTTAGCACCCAGATAGCCTGACTACGTCAGACTTTGTACTTCCGCTAAATTTCATTACACTTCTGAACTAAGTCTGACATACCTCCCATTCTAACCGTTTTCCTCCGGCTTTAAGACCGACGGCCCAATCAACAAACAGAGGGTGGGCTGAGAGCCGTGACATAGACGCTAAGGGCCGAATGTAAGCTTGTACTTTACAGTGGACATGGAGGCATAGATAGCTATTTGCTCTGTTGATTTTTTACAGTTAATGGTGGAGAACGCGTGGTTAAACATTCTTTGTGACTTTCCTGATTAACCAGAAAATAAGGTAGGAAGATTCAATTTACATATGGTTAGGGCTGTACGGTGAAGAGTTTGAGAGGAGAGAGGGGCGTTCCTCCACTTAGACGTGAGTGGAAAGACACCATAAGGATAGTGTTCAACTATCTCTGGCCCGATTTACTTTACATAATCTGTAAAAGTCGTTCACAGCCATGTTCACTCCGGTATTTGCTCGATGGTATTGTTTTCACATCATACGTGTGTATTACAGTAGAAATTTTATGGGGCTGAGCACGTCATAACCAAACGTTATGTGATTGGCTTACGTTTACACCAATGATTTTAAACTTCAGACAAGCCCCTCTCACAAGAAGGAAAATGACTGTCAATTATGCCCAGCCAGACTATGTCTATGAAGTGTAGCGAATTAGCAGAGGATGGTATTACCAGGCTAGCACCCAAAATCTTTTGTGGCTCAAACATATATGTGTTCTGCTGCTATTTTTACACATTAATGTGTTTAAAACATTTCCCCACATGTAATGACGGGAAATGAAGCTATCCAATCATAACTTCCGAAACACAAAGTTAGAGGTATGGTGTTCAGCATGGAAAGAGAGTGTTCAACACTACAGACAGGCTATTAAAACCGCCAGATCTACCTATCTCAGTACGCTTAAAGAAAATCATAACAACCCTCGTTTCCTCTTTAGCACAGTTGCGAAACTGACTAGAAACAAAGAACAAACAGAAACCAATAGTAAACTCCAACACAATAGTAACGACTTCATGAACTTCTTTACTAACAAAATTATTTTTATTAGGGAAAACATAGAAACTACGCAAGCAGCCACCACTCTACCCAATAGTACATTTACCACTAGATTATCATACGAACATCTTGAGTCATTTAAACCTACTACAATAGAAGAGCTCTCTAAATTAGTAACGTCCTCTATATCATCGTCCTGTATATTAGACCCCGTTCCCACAAAATTACTAAAAGAGGTATTTCATGTAGTGTCTGACAAATATCTTTAACTCATCGCTAGAATTAGGATATGTTCCAGCAGCTTTCAAACTAGCAATTATTAGACCGCTCATTAAAAAAACCAAACCTTGACCAGGGAGATCTTAATAACTTTAGACCAATCTCAAATCTACATTTTCTTTCTAAAATATTAGAAAAAGTAGTGGCAAGCCAGCTACGCACATTCATAGTGAATAATAATACATATGAAAAGTTCCAATCAGGATTCAGGCCCCACCATAGCACAGAGGTAATTTTTTTTAATTTTGAACAGCATGTTACTGGCCCCACACATAAAAAAGGGCACACGTTAGATTTAGTTTTTTCCTGTGGCCTAAACATTGATAATTTGAGTATTGAAGAAGTTCAGATTAGTGACCACTGCTGTATCTCTTTTAATTTATCAAATATTATGATGCCTTCCGCCTGTAATGTTGTAACTCAAAAACGCATCATAAGTGTGACAACACCTAGTGATTTTACTGCCTCTTATGATTTTAGCCCTCTTATTGAATGTGATGATGTTGATTCACTTGTGCAAAGTTTCAACAACCACTGTCTGGCAGTTCTGGATATGGTAGCGCCTGTTAAAAAGATTTTAGGATCAGAGAAGAAGGTCCCCCCATTTCGTGTTTGTTCTAATAAAGAACATAACACGAAAATTGAAACCGTCTTCAAGCCCGGCCGACATTATCCCTACAACTTTATTGTTACAAATGCTTGATATTATTGGGCCCTCTGTGGAAAAAATTATAAATCTGTCGCTAAGTTCAGGCTCAGTACCCAGGTATTTCAAACACGCCGTGGTAAATCCGATCCTTAAGAAATCCAGTCTTGATCCTTCTGAACCTCAAAATTACAGGCCCATATCTAAACTTCATTTTATTTCCAAAATTATGGAAAAAATAGTGGCCTGCCAGCTGACCTCCTATATGGAGCAGCAGAACCTGTTTGATAATTTTCAGTCTGGTTTCCGTAAATCACACTCCACTGAAACAGCGCTAATCAAAGTTTCTAGTGATGTGATGATGGCAGCAGTTGCTGGCCGCTACACTGTACTCGTACTTCTCGATTTGACTTCTGCTTTTGATACCGTGGATCATAGTATACTAATAAATCGGCTTCAAAATGAGATGGGACTATCAGGATCTGTCATTCAGTGGTTCTCCTCGTATATTCGTGATAGAACTTATAATGTTGTTGTAAACAATATTCAGTCTGACGTAAGTAATTTGTCCTGTGGAGTGGCACAAGGGTCAGTTTTGGGCCCTATTTTGTTTTTATTGTATATTTTGCCACTTGGGAAAATTATTGGTTGTTTCAAGGATGTCTCATATCATTTATATGCTGACGATGTTCAGCTGTACTGTTCTTTTAACGATGCAGAGTTCCATCGTCTGACTCTGTTTCTACAATGTGTGACCTCCATCAAAGACTGGCTGACCACAAATTACTTGCAGATAAATTCAAACAAGACTGAAACGGTGATCTTTGCTCCAGAAAATATGATCCCACAGATTAAACAGCATCTTGGCTCACTGGGCCCCTCTGTCAAATCCAGCCTCAGAAACCTGGGGGTTGTGTTTGACCAGGCCATGTCCTTTGAGCCACACTCAAAACAGCTAGTAAGAAACTGCTTTTATCATCTTAGAAACATTTCTAAAATTCGCAAAATGTTGTCACAGAAAGATTTGGAAATGATAATTCACGCTTTTATATCTACAAGACTCGACTATTGCAATTCTGTTCTTACCTGTCTAAACAAATCTGCTCTAAACAAACTGCAAATTGTTCAAAATTCTGCTGCCAGACTTTTAACAGGTGCCCCTCGAAGGTCTCATATTACTCCAGTCTTGTCAACACTCCATTGGCTCCCAGTAAAATACAGGATTGATTTTAAGATTTTAGTGTTAACTTTAAGAGCCTTGAACGGTCAGGCCCCAATGTACATCTTGGATCTTTTAAAGCCATATTCCCCTTGTCGCAACCTTCGGTCCTCTGGCCAGAATCTGCTTAAGGTTCCAAAGACTCGGTGTAAGACCCGAGGGGACCTGTCTTTTGAGTCCGTTGCCCCAAGACTCTGGAATGACCTGCCCCTGTCTATACGTCAGGCAGTTTCTGTTGTTTCTTTTAAAAGGGATCTTAAAACATGCTTGTATAAGAAAGCTTTTGGATGATGGGTTTTCACAAATTTTACTTAAATTTTACATGTGTATTTGCCATCTTTTTATTGATATGTTCCTATTTCCTGTACAGCACTTTGTGATTTTTATCTGTGAAAAGCGCTTTATAAATAAATTTTACTTACTTACTTACTTACTTACTTACAGAAACAGCGCTGCTTAGAGTTACAAATGACCTCCTATTAACATTCGATCGTGGTGAAATCTCAATCCTTATATTACTAGACCTTAGTGCAGCCTTTGACACAATAGATCACAGAATCCTACTCAATAGACTAGAAAACTATGGTTTAGATCGTATCTAACAAATCGATATCACTTTGTTTATGTAAATGAGGAAGAGTCCTATCACTCCCCCGTTAAATACGGCGTACCTCAGGGATCAGTTCTAGGCCTTATCCTATTCTCGTTATATATGTTACCTCTAGGAGACATTATCAGGAAACATAACATAAGTTTTCACTGCTATGCGGATGATACCCAGCTTTACATCTCGTCACATCCTAGCGAAACGCACCAGTTTGCTAAGCTAACAGACTGCATTAGTGATATTAGGGACTGGATGGCACATAACTTTCTTATGCTAAACTCCAATAAGACTGAGATACTTATTATTGAACCAAATCGCTCCAAACATAATATGTCAGATTACAAGTTGCCCATAGATGGCTGCACGGTGGTGCCATCTTCCACGGTTAAGAATTTAGGTGTAATGTTTGACAGCAATCTATCTTTCGATAGTCATATCTCCAACGTCTGCCACACAGCATTCTTCCATCTTAGAAATATCTCAAAAATACGCCATATGCTGCCTGCATCAGATGCAGAAAAGCTTATCCATGCTTTTATGACCTCTAGAATAGACTATTGTAACTCATTACTCGGGGGATGCAATGCAAATCAGGTAAACAAGCTACAGCTAGTTCAAAACGCCGCCGCAAGAGTGCTTACTCGATCTAAAAAGTATGACCACATTAGTCCAATTCTGGCATCTTTACACTGGCTACCAGTTAAATATCGCATACAATTTAAAATATTACTAATCACCTACAAAGCCTTAAATGGCATAGTGCCCTCGTATATTAAAGAACTACTATCAGAATACAATCCACCACGTAAACTGCGATCACAAAATTCTGGTTACTTTATTATCCCTAGAATATCAAAAGTGTCTAAAGGTGGTAGATCCTTTTCCTACTTGGCCCCCAAGCTCTGGAATGATTTACCAAATAATGTTCGAGTATCAGACACAGTCGAGCAATTTAAATCTAAACTAGACATTCTTCTTTAACAAAGCATTCACATAGATTGTCCAGTAAATGTACTTTTCCCGCAGTAGTTATTTTGTCTAGAACAAAGCACTCACAAAGCTAATATGGGTAATTTACTCTTGCCGCAATAGTTAGCCTGTCTGGAACGGAGCTGAATTAAACCACTATAATGTATGACACTCGCATTACATGCGAACAGCCCCTACGCTAATAGAATTCTGTTTTTGTCTCCCTGTCTCGTCCTCGACCCCGAGGACAATGAGACAAACAGACCCAGTTCCTGTTGCTGTGAAGGTCATCGCACCACTGATCTACTGGCTGTCCTTCAACGTGATGCCCAACTGATGCGCGACCAACGACCACCGGCTGAACCAGTTTAATCTGCTTACCCGCTTCCTATCTCTACTGTGTCTATATATTATAAATATAAATATTAATTTCTCCCTAGGGTTTTTTGTCCTTCTAGGATTTTTCCCATTGGGTTTTCTCCTAGGGGTTTTTTTTGTCCCAGGGAGACTCAGCCAACTTTGGCTTAACTTAGCACTTTACTGTATACGTTACATTATTAATACGCTCGCTTACACGGTTTATCCTTAGCCGCTATATTCTACTTCTTATACTATGAATTGATTTTCAGTGTTCTCCTCTACATATACTCATGTAAAGCTGCTTTGCAACAATTAACAATTGTGAAAAGCGCTATATAAATAAAATTGAATAGAATTGAATAACAGTGGGCGTTTACTTCCAGGTCTTCAATGTGGCCCGCCTCTTTTCTCCAGACAGCATCAGAACCATGTTACAAAATAGCCCATTACTTATTGCTATTGATGTTTTTGATTGTAAAAACCACTCAAACATCAAAAGTAAACCTCAGACAACGGTATAAAAACAATAAAATCGACAGGTTCATTGCCCCTTAAAGAAAATGAAGCACGGTTTAATTAATATTAGCATAGTTTTTGTATTGCATTGTATTGCATTGTCTACCTACTGTAGTTGGAAACTTGTTTTTGACTCACCACATTTAGTGTCAAAAAAGTTAAAAAGACAATATACACAGACAACGTCATGTACCATAGGATCCCATTCATAAAGATTACATTTGCTTTGTTAGTCACTTGCAAAATTAAGAATTTTAAAGGTATTCAAACAAAGCGTGTTTGCTTATCACATACATGGATGCGCAGCAGCACACAAACTATATTAAATCTGAAAAATGAAAGGATTAAAATGTATAAGGTTATTATTGAGTCTCTTGGACATAAATGAGGACTGATTATGAAATGTTAGAAGTCGTAAAGAGCTGCTTCACCTGTAGCCTGGTAAGTAATTAAATGTTTTGCTTTATAAAAATGCAAATATTGCATCTATTTTTATATATATATTTTTTTAAATGTTATTATAGATTTATTGTATATGATGAATTTGTACCTGTGGATATGGTGAGTTGAGAACCTTTTTTTAAGTAATGCTTTTCCAAAAACTCACAGCGCTGTCCAAATGCTGAAAAATCTCCACACATTATTCTTTATGTCCTGTTTGATACAATGAAACAATAATACAATAGCCGCTTTTGCACTATCGGGCCTGTGCGAGCCAGGGCTTCAAACGGGCCTCACGGAGCGAATAGCCTCCGACCTCCAGCTGCGCAGCCAAAATCAAGACGCGTTTGCATTGTCAGGCCAATAAGACGGGAATTAGATCGCATCTTCATACAACAAAAATAATGAAAGTAACTGATTTGCGGCTGTTTGCAGGGTGAAAGCCAAAATGAGAAGATAGAGATGTTTGCTCCCTCCATGGTGTTACTCTTGAAGTTTGGCGGCACACGAGCGATCTCACGACGAGAAAAAATCAGATCAATAAGCAGTAAACTTTACGAAGTAATTACACACAATGCGTTCATCTACCTAATGTGCATTAACTATATACACAATATTTTAAAGAACATAACGACACATAATAATCTTATTTTTTATGTTTAAAATACAGGTATGCACATGTTATAGTAAATATGTAACGTTAGGTTTGTAATTATAGTTCTATGGCGATGTAAACATACTTACACATATAAGAGGTGTGATATCTTTAATCATGAAAATGTAAATAGTTGAGCATCACATGAAACACAAGGTAACTGTCTAATAGCCATTTCAATAATGTGTCAATTAAGGGTGTCACGATTTCGATTTTAAATCGAAATCGATCGAAATTCACAGCTTCGAACTTCGAATAAAAAAATTGGATCGTCGATGCTGCCACGCCCCCATGTCACGTCCGGTCGGCTTGCCAAGAGAGGGAAAAAAAACTCTCAGAGATGCCTTTAAAAACATCTGTCCAGCGGAACGCGATCATACTTTAAACACAAGGGATGCTACAACTCCTTGAAATGCATATCATAAACAGGATTACTACCTAGTGGTCTGCCTTTGAACAGAGCGCAGCTCTCTGCACGTGCGCGAGAGTGAGAGAGGCGCAAAGATGCAGCGGATAATATTTGAAACAAAAGGGATAGTTTGCCTCAGCTCGCATGAAACGCATAAAACTGAACAAATACATAAGGATTACTACTTTAGTTTATGTTTAGACTTCGGACAGATGCGAGAGCACGTGCACGTGAGACAGAGAGAAGCGCAGCTGCTAATGATGCTGGATTTATTTCAGATGCTCTGAGTCCAAGACACGCGCATTAAGTCCATGTGCATTAAGTCCATGTGCGTGCAAGAAGGAATCCTCTCTCTACAAGCTCCCGCGTTAAGTGGGACACTTAAGCCCACAAACCCTCATGCAAGTTGTGCAATGTGAATGTTAATGTTAAACTATAATAATTATAAATAATGGCATATCATTTTTGTCTTCAAAAAAAAATGTAAAAATCGAGAATCGGATCGAATCGTGACCTTAGAATCGAAAATGTAATCGAATCGAGGATTTGGAGAATCGTGACACCCCTAGTGTCAATCATTAAATACTTTTGTCTAAGAACTGCCTCGGATATCTGAATAGGACTGAAAATTAATTTATTTTTGCATCTCAAAAATCAAAATGTTTGAGAAATCATCATAAAAAATTTGCTAGGATCAACTCTGAATATACACAAGTATTTAAAAAGCTATGTTACAGTAGTTAAGTTAATGATGATTATTTTTACCATTTTGTTGTATCTTAAAATTTCTGCGTTTCATTAGGATGTGATCCTTATCAAGCAATAATAGTAAACTGACAAGCAGCCTTAGTAATAATAGCGGGGTACTTTATTTACATATGAAGTTTATATCAGTGCACAAACAGGTATATTTAAAGACATCTCCTCCCGTCGGATTTCAACATCCATGGCTTCTGTTCGCTCATCATCATCATCATCATCTTCGTTTCATCTCCTGCTCTTGCATCTGTTGCTGTGTCATCTCTCATATACAAAATAAAAACTCCTGGATGATAAACTAAAAGCTTCACATTGGCATTTTTTCTGTATAACGGACACAAAAGAATAAAGCAGCATATCTTTGAAGTTTTGTATAAAGGGTTTGTAAATACACATACAGTATACCCACATATAAAGTTTGCCACATTCCTATAAGAGTTAAATTAATCTCCAAAATACCAGAAAGCATGGCTATGACTAATATAATAAAACCATGGTTACTTTTTCTACGGGCTGACTAAAAAAATTCAGCAGATATGACAATATACAAAAAACTAAATAAACACCCATGTAAGACACTTATGCAATCGTTATTTGTATTGTATTTTAAGTGTTTTGTATGCAAACAATATGTAGCAAGTTAACTAACTGACTGCAGATACCATCGTGACTCGAGTGATCGTTTCTTTAATACATGGATGATGAAACGATGATCATCTTTAATTTCTCAGCACTGTTGCACTTTAAACACTTTTTTTTCTGTGCCCGAAACTTTATAAACTTCTCCCGAACCGGTACTGGTGTGCGCTGGATCCTTAGCATGACGAGTTCGGTGTTGTAACGCGTCTTTGTTTTTAAAGATGCAGGGCTGCGTTTCTTCGATAACGTTGTCTCTTAGCGCGCTACGAAGACTTAAAAGGTACACCTTAACTACAGGTATACCTTTCCTACGTGTGTTCTCCGAACTATACCTTAGGATGTTGCTTAAGGTAAACCTTCTTAAGTTTAACCTTAGCGGGTGCTGTCCATGGTGGAGGTGCTGAATAGGTTGATATCGATTGCTCGACAATCAATTATTCACTTCATGTAATAGGTTTCGCTGCGTTATGAGATAGCGGTGTTCTTTATTAAAGAAACATTTTAGAAATATTTCAAATTGCAAACAACTATAAATTCAACCTTCTAAATTTTATATCAAACCCGTGCAAAACCCGCAACTTTATTTCCAAACGTATCATGTTTAAACTGCTCCATTGCATCCGCCATGCCTTCACTTGAAATGATAATTTATATTAGGGGTTCCCAATAAGTGCGTTGCACAGGGGAATAAAGTGGGTCGTGCAGGTACTTGGCTCTGCATTACACTTAAAATATATTAAAACAAACTGCTGTTGTTCATTAGTTCACGCGTTTATTGTGCTTGGACAGTGGATGCGCAAGCAGCGTCGGTACAATGCGGATAAAGCTTAATGAACACATTTCTGGAGCCTGTCTGTCTAAATATAACACATAAAATATGTGACCCGTCACGGAAACCAGGGACTCAAGTCGGCAGCACAAGTTTCGAGAAAATGAGAAACAAAGTTTTTTTTTCGAAATTTGTGATTTTCGTTTTATTGCAGAATCTGTTAGTTGAGATCACGAAGAAGCCTCTACATGTTTGAGATAGCAGTTTTTGTATATTTAAAAGCGTACATTTTGCGGTTAAAATAGGCTTGTTTTTCCGGAGATTCTAGCGTGCAGCGGGGGGCGTCATTGTCTGTGTGTATATTTACATACTGTATAGACCCTTTTACTGTTTGTACACAATGATGACGTGGCAGCGTATGCGCGCGCATTTAGGCAACGGAAGTATCGTAAGAATCAACAGTGAAGCAACACAAACAGTAAGTTATTTTTAAAAAATTGACTTTATCAACATTTTCAACACAGCTACCAGATCCGTGTACTATAGTGGAGTGGATAAAAGACGTTAGCAGATGGCCAAAAATAAAGTTGCCAGATACATATATACGTATATTAGTATATTACAGGGGTTCTCAAAGTCCGGACTCCGGTCCGGATCCGGACCCGACGGCAACTTGATCCGGACCCGCGTCCACTTCATATTACAAGTAGTGTTGCTTTCGTCAACGAAAAGTATGACGAAATATAGTCGTCAACGAACCTTTTTCACGTGACGAAAACGAGACGAGACGTAACGAAAATGCTGGTCATGTGACGATGACTATAATAAAATGTATAATGCAATATTGTTGACGAATAAAAACGAGACTAAAAGTGGTTTACAAAATAAAAATAAGCTAAAATGTCTCTTCATTTTCGTTGACCAAAACGAGACGAGACGAAATGTTATAACGTTATTTCGTCTTTTACCCATCTCAGCATCTCCGCGCCCCCACCACCTGACTGCAGGTGATCACGTGTGTTGTTGGCGCTGCGTAGATCAATCAAAACATGAAACTACCGCGAGAGTGAGTAGAAAGCATTCGGAGCAGTCTGCTCTCGCGATGCTTTGATATCATACGCCTCCATTTGCACGTTTATGGGCATTTCAAACAGTGTACGCGGCAACCGCGAGACATGCGGAAAGCGGAGAAACGGGGGCGGTTACAGAGGTGAAGCGGAGTTGGTCCACAAGCCTTGCTCGTGCACCTAAGATCCTCTCCCTTTTACGGACACGACTCTTCATGGCAGTCGCTGTTGAAGATAAACACATTTCCACTAAATGCTGCACAAAATGCTTCCATACATGAGAAAAGCTGTAGCCGCGCGGCGATTCCGACCGGGAAGATGCAGCATTCTGGCTCCAAATGTAAAAGAAAAGTCCAAAATAAATCCCGTGCATCACTTTCAGGTCAGTGCAACAAGCCTGTTAAAATCTATAGCTTTGATTGCTGACACCACCAGTATAACAATGTACAAATTTATATCATGTAACAGTTGTTTAAATGACATTGTGCTGCGTTGCGTTTTGAAACATTGTAAATATATCTATGCTAAAGACATTCGTTGTTTTGTATATGCTTAATAACTACACTTATTTATTATTTAAATAAACAAAACATACTTCGCTGAATATTAAATCAAACAAACACCTGTACTGTTGAGAACATAACCATACATACCAACTTTGCTTTTCTTAATAGACATCTGATGTTTTCTTAAAGCTGACTTTTAATTTACTTACAAGAAAAACATTTAGTAATTCTCCAAAATTGCTTGGATTTAATTTTATACTGACATTTAAGATCAGCTTTGTCACATTAGATTAAGCCAAAGTCCAGGTACACTGGTGGTAACGTACAGATGCAGAAATATAAACTATAATAATATATAATAACATATGTATGATTGTAGTTTGTGCTGCTGTCAAAATACAATTATAAATGTTAACAATAGCATATTTCTATTCTCACATATACTATAGTTGTGTGTGACCCATTTGACCTTGTGTGTGTGTGTGTTTGCTTAGACTACTTTTGTTTTGATTATGTAGACTTTTATGTAGACTCTTACGAACAGTCAAGTCACTCACTCAGAGGATAGTAAAATAAATATCTATTCGAATCAGAGCATCTTCCATGTCTGGAATGGATGTATTCTTGGGTCTATAAGGTAACAATAATATAACTTTTGTTTGAAATGGGTTTGGCTAAAAGAAAATATTGTTTTGTCTATAATACTATTAGGTCATTATACTATATGGGTTAAATAGAATTGCATTACTAAAAAGAGACTAAATACAATTTCACTGACTAAAACTAGACTAAAATGTCATCAGTTTTCGTCGACTAAAACTAGACTAAAATAGTAATGGATAAGTCTGACTAAAATAAGACTAAAATGGCAAGAATTTTAGTCGACTAAAACTTGACTAGACTAAAAAGAGTATGACATGACTAAAACTAATAAAAACTAAAATGACAGCTTGACACAAAGACTAGACTAAAACTAAAATGAAAACAGGCTGCCAAAAACAACACTAATTACAAGTGCATTAATTTCTATGTAATTGATTAAATGTGTGCATTTGCTATTTTACAAATGCATATTAAACTTGTAAACCATTCGTTTAGTTCTTTTTAGATTTAAGAGTATTCCTGGTCCGAAAATAAAACGAGTTATTTAAAAATTTCCTGTGTGACGCTGTAGCCATCACACCCAGATATTATGCACAGCTACTTCATGTACTACGGCTTTTGATCAGTAAGTCCTTATCAATCTGAAATCACTGTTGGTTTGAGTCGTTTAAAACATGCATTTAAAAAAGCAACACTCGTCAAACATAATCTTATACATATGCTTTATTATCATGAAAATACCTGAAAAGGTTTGAAGAACAGCAATATAAATATATCCTTAAGACATTTCCTGGAGCTCCGTGTGTCTGGTTCTTCGTCTGCAGTGCATATTAAGTTTCTGCCCAAGAGCGCCCCCTGGCTTTTGGATATAGCGTCATTTCAACGTAATTCATTGAGAAACATAGCAAGCATCATCAGCCAATTTATAGGTGCACCCCTAATTTTGGTCAGTGTCTCTGCCTACCAACCACACTTTTTTTTGCCATGGTTTATGCATATGATGGAGAACAAACTGTGCCATTTCTCTAATTAGGTTGCTCTGTATTTTGCACCTGGTTACTTTTGGCATATTTCTTGTGTTTATTTTTTTTTTTTAACTTTAAATGCAAAATACACTTATGTTTTTCCCAAACTATTTGTGTTGATTTGTTATATAAACAAATGATTTACATAAAGTTTTTCTGGACCTATGAAAATTATGGGAATTCAGATTTGGACCTTTGAATTTAAACTTTGAGAACCCCTGGTATATTATATTAGTGCAACCAAACGCAACAACGGGACATTTTGATGTTGAGAAACCGTTTTAATAAACTTTCTGAGTTGCTACCACGTTAGAACCAATGGGGAATAACACCACTTCCGTTGCCCAAATGCGCGCACAGGCTATTTGATCACGTGAGCTGTAAAAGGGTCTATAAGCTTGTGTTTTCGCCTCCGCCCCCAAAGGGAACAGCGTGACAACTAAATAAGGATAGTTCGCCCAAAAATGAAAATAATGTAATAAATGACTCACCCTTATGTCGTTCTAAACTCGGAAGACCTCCGTTCATCTTCGGAACACAGTTTAAGATGTTTTATCGTTAGATTTAGTCCGAGAGCTTTCCCCTTCATTGAAAATCTATGTATGGTTTCCATGTCCAGAAAGTTAATAAAAACATCATCAAAGTAGTCCATGTGACATCAGTGGGTCAGTAAGATTGTGTTGATGCATCGAAAATACAGTTTGTTTCAAAAATAGCAGAATCACGACTTTATTCAGCATTGTCTTCTCTTCCGGCTCGAGCGTGAAGTCACGTGACTGTAGTGACGCGCTGCCCTGTTCCTCAGACATGTTTGCTAAGTTTTTTTTTTTTTTTTTTCAAACTTATAGCCTGCGTCTCCCCAGACTGTAAAGCTGGGGCGCACAAAACAAAAGAAAAATAAAAGAAGCTGGGGCGGAACAAATAACAGTCAGCCGCATCGTACGTCAGCCGCGTCACTGACTTTATGCGGCGCCGCAGTCGGATGACGTCAAAGTACCGCGAGAGCTCTTCAAGAAATCTTTCGGAGTAGTTTAATTTCGACTCGCTCTCGCGGTACTTTGACGTCATCTGTATGTCAGTTCTTGCAGCGCAGCATGAGTCCAAACACACAGAAGTTACACAGATATAGTTGTATTCTTCATATAATTGGCTACATGTTTTGTCTATCAATATTTTCCATGAAGTCATTGGCTGATGGAGGAACGAGCGAGCCATTGGTAACCTCTCTAAAGGATGTCACGTTTTCGACGGCGCTGTTTGGATGATCTATTATACTACTTCCCTATTTTAAATACAAACTTTGAAGGCGGGTTCATGTGTTTAACGGAGTGAAAGCTCATATACCCTTACATGTTACGATTTAAATAGTCTTCAGATTATATATTATATTGTATTACCAGACATTCATGCGAAATCTGATGTAAACAATCTATATTTCACGGATTATACGCATTTGTGGACAAATATGGTCATTGGATAATCTGAAACAGACTGGATTCGACTTGTGATCCCCACAAAGGTAAAAGAGTCATGTTTATTTTTGCGGGTTGTCATTTGGTCATAAAATACTACATATGATGCTAGAACATCTCAAAAAGGGTTTTACAGGGGGCATGGCTTAGCTAAATGAGATGTAAATGAGCCCTATTGTCTCCCCCAGCTGAAAAGAAGAGTCTCTTTCGTCTCGATTTTCTCGGTTTGAGTATTTCTGAGTTCCTATATTCAAATGGCCACAACTTCTCCAAATCTTATCAGATTTCCATGTGTTACACATCGTTGGAAAGCTTAGAAACTTCACTTTCAGAATCTGTGAACAACTCAAAATGCCCAGATCCGACTTGTGTCCCTACTTTCCGTGACTGGTCACATATTATATAAAAGCCTTTATAATATATAGTATGATTGCTTTAGATTTTATCTTTGATTAGTTTTAATGTGGAAATTTTGTTGACCTTAGGAGACTATACAAGCCGTAATCAAGTGGAGCAGTGTATTTTGAATGTTTATAAAGAATATGGCATGCAGTTGCCTCAAAGTTATAAAACGTCAAAAAAACTTTGATGCAAAGTCGAATTAACATTAATAATCATAATTCGTTTTTTTTTTTACCCGATTTATTTATGCAGCTAAAATACTAGCCGGTAGACTAAGATTTACCAGATATGAAATGCACAAATGAAATAGATTCGCTGTATATTAATTTGCCATAGTTTCACCAACTCCAACACCCAATATATATTTTTTAAATAGTTTCTTAAGCCTGTAGCATTTAATAGTTTGCAGCTGATGTCCCTTTGGAAAACATAATTAAAAATCTAACAACCATCAATGCATTGATGTCTAATTAAGTGAATGTTTTATTCTTTAAATATAAAAATATTTGCCTAATTAAATATGGAGTGTATTGCAACTTTTTTTTTTTACAAATATTTAGTTATATAGACTGCAATGTAAGCTTTTATGAAAGTGATGGCCCCTAGTGGAGTCATGTGGGATAAGGTAAAGCTAAGAGTGCTTCAGACCAACCTTCCGAACGTATAACTTACAGAAGGTATACCTAACTAAGAACGTTTCGGCAAACACGTATTAGCGATAAGGTACTGCTTAAGGTACAACTTAAGAACGACGTAGCGTTAAGGTAGTTTCGGAGAACGCAGCCCAGATCATTTTCTTCAGAGGTGGAAAAAGTAATAAAATATTGTACTCAAGTAAAAGTAAAGTTACTTTAATAATATTTTACTTAAGTAAAGTAAAGTTACTGGTCTAAAAATCTACTCAAGTAAAAGTAAAAAGTCATTTTAAATTTACTTTTTTTTACAACTGGGAGAGGTGGAGGATTCTAGTATAATTCAAAAACGACATGGGGACATAAATCTCAAACTAGTTGTTTTTAATTGTAGGAACATCTTTACAATTAAAGTGCAATAACAAAAAGTTAATAAAATAAAAAGCTTTTTTAAACTAAGAAATATTTATGAAATTGTTTCATGATTTTTACATTTGAGTTATGCACTTTTGAAGGTGGTCAGCAGCTAGTAAATACAATCACTATAGTAAGGTTGTAATTGATGTATTGCTGGTATAACATACATTATTTTATTAAACTATATATAGTTTAAATGAGAATGAGATGAATGCCATGGCTATATACTTTTGACACGTTTATTGTCTTCTAGCTTCCCTGACCTGGGTACCTGATGTCAGACCTTTATTCTTCTTTCACTCTCTCTCTCTCTCTCTCTCTTTCTCTCTCTCTCTGCAATGTCTAATGACCTGCGCATTCTCGAGGACGTTCTGAAGTTGTGTTTGACTTGACGCGAAACTGCTAGACCTCGGAAGATAATGCGCATGGTATTAAAAACGCGTCGTGCAAATGAGTGGTAAAAACACGCTCGGCAATTTCGTACTCAAGAGCACAGGGACGTGCACAGACATTTTGAGGGGCAGGGGCTCAAGTGAAATAAAGGGCACTTCTCTTCTTTTTTTTTTTAAACAAAAAGTATATATATTAACGCAATTCTGACTTCCTTTAAAAAAAAAAATATTAAAAAGGTTAATAAATTTTATCTTCCTCAAACTCACACAATTGTTTAATTTTCAAAAGATGTCTACAAAATAATCAGTTCACACAGACACCATGGTCTTCTTAGTAGTCTAGGTTTATAGAGCAGCAAAGAAGCCATTACACAATGTGCATGTTTTGAAAACATTAAATTACATTACAATAACATTAATTACAAATTTGTTAAAATGCTAAAAACAAAGTTGTGACTGCTGAGTTAGCGCTACATGCCAATAAATGCTATATCATATGCTAGCGTTTAGCTGATTAGTTGTTACTCAAAATTTATTTTTGTCTGATAAGGGCTCAAAATATAAGGTCTGTTTACTAATGTGAGCTTCTGGCATGAGCCTCAGAGCAGAGCCAATCAGAGCAGAGCTCAACATTATTATTCATGACCCTTTCAAATAGGGCAAAAATAGACCATTTAATTAAAATGTCAAATTCTGTAAATAGACATGTAAAAAGATTTCTGGATAATTTTTGCACTTAATAAATATAAAAGCAACATACATTCTATGTAATTGTCAAAGAACAATTTAACATATGTGACCAGTCACGGAAAGTAGGGACACAAGTCGGATCTGGGCATTTTGAGTTATTCACATATTCTGAAAGTGCAGTTTCTAAGCTTTCCAACGATGTGTAACACATGGAAATCTGATAAGATTTGGAGAAGTTGTGGCCATTTGAATATAGGAACTCAGAAATACTCAAACCGAGAAAAACGAGACGAAAGGGACTCTTCTTTTCAGCTGGGGGAGACAATAGGGCTCATTTACATCTCATTTAGCTAAGCCATACCCCCTGTAAAACCCTTTTTGAGATGTTCTAGCATCATATGTAGTATTTTATGACCAAATGACAACCCGCAAAAATAAACATGACTATTTTACCTTTGTGGGGATCACAAGTCGAATCCAGTCTGTTTCAGATTATCCAATGACCATATATGTCCACAAATGCGTATAATCCGTGAAATATAGATTGTTTACATCAGATTTCGCATGAATGTCTGGTAATACAATATAATATATAATCTGAAGACTATTTAAATCGTAACATGTAAGGGTATATGAGCTTAAACTCCGTTAAACACATGAACCCGCCTTCAAAGTTTGTATTTAAAATAGGGAAGTAGTATAATAGATCATCCAAACAGCGCCGTCGAAAACGTGACATCCTTTAGAGAGGTTACCAATGGCTCGCTCGTTCCTCCATCAGCCAATGACTTCATGGAAAATATTGATAGACAAAACATGTAGCCAATTATATGAAGAATACAACGATATCTGTGTAACTTCTGTGTGTTTGGACTCATGCTGCGCTGCAAGAACTGACATACAGATGACGTCAAAGTACCGCGAGAGCAAATCGAAATTAAACTACTCCGTAAGATTTTTTGAAGAGCTCTCGCGGTACTTTGACGTCATCCGACTGCGGCGCTGCATAAAGTCAGTGACGCGGCTGACTTACGATGCGGCTGACTGTTATTTGTTCCGCCCCAGCTTCTTTTATTTTTCTTTTGTTTTGTGCGCCCGAGCTTTACAGTCTGGGGAGACGCAGGCTATAAGTTTGAAAAAAAAAAACTTAGCAAACATGTCTGAGGAACAGGGCAGCGCGTCACTACAGTCACGTGACTTCACGCTCGAGCCGGAAGAGAAGACAATGCTGAATAAAGTCGTAATTCTGCTATTTTTGGACCAAACTGTATCTTCGATGCATCAACACAATCTTACTGACCCACTGATGTCACATGGACTACTTTGATGATGTTTTTATTAACTTTCTGGACATGGAAACCATACATAGATTTTCAATGAAGGGGAAAGCTTTCGGACTAAATCTAACGATAAAACATCTTAAACTGTGTTCCGAAGATGAACGGAGGTCTTCCGAGTTTAGAACGACATAAGGGTGAGTCATTAAATACATTATTTTCATTTTTGGGCGAACTATCCTTATTTAGTAGTCACGCTGTTCCCTTTGGGGGGGGAGGCGAAAACACAAGCTTATACAGTATGTAAATATACACACAGACAATGACGCCCCCCGCTGCACGCTAGAATCTCCGGAAAAACAAGCCTATTTTAACCGCAAAATGTACGCTTTTAAATATACAAAAACTGCTATCTCAAACATGGAGAGGCTTTTCCGTGATCTCAACTAACAGATTCTGCAATAAAACGAAAATCACAAATTTCGAAAAAAAAACTTTGTTTCTCATTTTCTCGAAACTTGTGCTGCCGACTTGAGTCCCTGGTTTCCGTGACGGGTCACATATTATGAAAACACATCCTATGGCACCTTTAATCTTAGGTTTCATATTTATTAGGGTTACACATGTCAGAAACATCAAATATAGATTAGGCCTATTTTATTTGTATTTTATATTTTACTTTTTTGTGATGTCAGTGAAAATTCAGACTGGGCAAGTAAAATTCTGAACCATCAGATTTCTTCCCAATCTACTCCAGCACTCCAGTATAAGACATTATACTTATTTAACAGCCATTACAAAAAACGCAAACAAAAAAGCTTACTACTGCAGTTAGCAATTATTTTATTGTTTGTGATTTATTATTTTATGAGCAGTCTGTTTAAACTACATACACTACACTGTTACAAGTTTGCAACTCTTCAGGTTAATATGGGATTGCCATGGAAAACAATGTCCCTGAATCGTTATGTGTAACAACGTGTCCCATATTTTGTGCATAAAACTGTTAATATAAGAATGCTTTCTTCCTCACACACTTACCGGTAGCCTGCCTGCATAATCATGCACATGATCGCGTCTCGGTCGGGCTGAGCTTTGGCGCTTGAAGCGCGAATGATGCACCACGAGTGTTGACAAACCAATCATAAAGCGAAGTAACTTAGAGAGGCGGGACTAAGGAAAGGTAAAGCCAATCATATTAGCGATGTGAATTTTGGAGGCGGGACTCATCTGTTAACCGTTTGTGTGCCACAAATAGCGCTATTTTTCTTTATATAAGAGTTTAAATCTCATTTAAATGATTTCTGAATAAATTCATGTTAAATTAAATAAGCAACAAGTAAAAAAACACAAGAAACAGACAGACATCAGTTGTTATACGAATAAAGATCATATTATTATTATTTTTTTTTAAAAGCACCCCAGAAAAAAAGGGCACTTTCTCTACAGGAATAAAAAGGGCAGGTGCTCAAGCCCCCTTTGATGTCTATGTGTGCACGTGCCTGCAAGAGCATGAATCCTACCTTTCATAGGAATAAAACACTCGCTTCGCGTCAGTGGAAAGTGGTCCCTTAAATATGACCATGGGTTTCTTTCATAATATTTGAACTGAGGCGGGTCTGCATTAGCGCGCGCCTGTCTCGTCCGTCTCCATGGTTCTTTTTGCGCGTCCCCGCCCATCAATCATCCGTGGCGCGTCTTTTCACCTTGCTTTTTTAAATATTTTTTTACTCAGTAACGGATATGATTTAAAATATAGCGAAGTACAATACTTTAAACAAAACATACTTAAGAAAAAGTAAAAGTACAGATTCTAAAAACTACTCAAAAAAGTAAAAGTACACAAAAAACTACTAAATTACAGTAACGTGAGTAAATGTAATTCGTTACTTTCCACCTCTGATTTTCTTCAGTCCAAAGTAAAAACATAGCGGGCAACTTCCGGCTGAGAAGCCTGCTCTGGCCCAAGGTATTCGGCGGGCCAGAAAAGCCGGGCCTTAAGCCCCAACGAAGCACCAGCGAAACCACCGGAAGTGACAATGCAAACGCGACAGGCCTCGGCAGGCACTGGCACGCCCGCTTGAAGCCCGATAGTACAAACACGGCTAATGCCTTTTCTGGCATATTTGTAAATTATTTTTTGAGATAACACTGATCATGCAGGATGTCCATACATTTACAGCAATTAACAGCCTGCTAATTTTACTTCCATTACTGAAAAAAAAGTTTAATCTTCATTCAATTCAAATAAAAACAACGCAAATTATTTTAAAGGGGATGAGAGATGAGACTCTTATTGTTTAATTGCACGTTACAGCCAAAACACACCCATTACTTATTATAAGACTAGGAACAACATTTTAGACTCTGCGCTTGTCACACAAACCATTTTCTCATCGTTAAATTAGCAAAAGTGGATTCAGACACGCCCGTGTAGGCTGTGTGCTGTGCACTTTAGACAATGTGCTTAGATCAGGGGCAGATAAATAGGGCCCATGAAACAGCTACTGATGTGATTCACCCCTTTACGATGCAGTGCGGTCCAATACAATGAAAAAATATGATGCTATTGTAATGGTTTTGCAGTGTTTCCCATACATAGGCTCTACTTGGGCAGTGCGCCCAGGTAAATTGCGACCCGCCCAGGAAAAAAAATCACTTTAAGAATTTTCGTATTTTCTGAACTCGACTGGATGACCCCTGCTTTGTTGAGAGAGAGAGAGAGAGAGAGAGAGAGAGAGAGAGAGAGAGAGAGAGGTGGGGGTCGGGTTACAGTAAAGATGATGCACGCGTCATAAACTCATCAAACAGCGCGGCAAACTTTATCAACTGCAGTACATACTGAGCAGCCAGGGAACTACACAGCGACCAAAACGGCCCCATATGGTTTTGTGCATATGTTTTATAGCATCCAAGTTGGCTTCATTTTGTGTGCAAGCACGTTGTGTCTCTCCCGTTGAGTGTGCGTTCACATGCTCTCTGTTTCTCAATGAATTTGGTGCGACGCGAAGCAACCTCAGTGTCACATTGTATCCTTTCCTGTTTCTGAACTTGAGCAGAGTTTTTACCATTAGAGGTCTTTCTTCACTGTACGGTTCCGGGTTTATATTTTAAATGGTCAGTCGGTCCGGGTCGGTCCTAGTTTATTACTTCGGGTCCCAAGTCTGATTAATATTGTGTTTAAAACCAGAGTCGATCGGAGAACGGCCGTGAGCGCTACCGCGCTAAAGCTTGAGTGCTGTTTCAGCGTGCCTCCGGTTTCTATGGCGACTGGCTCTTGTCACGACCACGCGCTGCATTTTCTTTATCCCATTTTTTTATAATCTTACTATTAATAGACCATATCTTTACTAAAATCTAAACAGTTTGCACAAAGATTGTTGCAAAAAGCAGTGCTAATATAAAGCCCATTGCACTGAACGAGCAAAGCTCAAGCTGACTCAGGATATAAAAAACGCAAAGCTGTAATGTAAAGCGTGTCATCGGGACAGCAAGTAGACTTTTAAATCTGAAATTTTAAGTGGAATAAGCTTTTTTAATCGGCAAAAGAAAAATAGAAAGCAGAAGCAATAAAAGTGCCAATCTAATAGAAATTATTACCATTATAACATCAGTCACATTTATAATCTATAGACCTGCACTGTCTATTTATAGGCTACAGTATACATAGTATTGTATATATTGAGTTTGATAAAAGGGGTCATCAAATTACTTCATATATCAGTGCAAAAACATTAAGTGTTTTCGTGGTGCTTTGACAAACAGTGTCAGCTTTGTTTATGGCAAAGAAAGTTTGGAGTGGTTAGATTAATGAACTATAATGTGAAATTAATATTAATGTTTAATAAATCAAAGTATTGTGTTGTGTCACACAATATTAGTTCTTTGTCACATGTATAGTAGACCATTTTTGTCGGTGGATAATGATTGCCCTTTTCACCAGCTACCACCACAAGTAAATTTCAGATCTGTGGGAAACACTGGTTTTGTCTTGTTTTCTGTTGTTTGGTTCTTTTATTTTGAAGTCATGTTTCTGGCCTTTTCTTTTGATATCATGCCGTGTCTCACTTCACAATTCACTCCCTGTTTGTCTGTATAAGGCCTGTTCAGTCACTCTCACCATTTCTAAGCATTGCCAGTTTAACACCTGCCTTACCAAGTGTTCAGGTTTATTGCATGTTTTCATGTTTTGGATTTTTACCTTTTGCATGTTATTTGGATTAGCTTTTGGATTGCCCTTTGGATTTGTTTGCATGCCCTTTTGGGAATACTTTAAATTAAAACTCCAGCATTTGGATTCTACTCAATCTCTCACACTTTGTGTAAGTAGCCACTTGTTACAGAATACTTAGCCTTACCGGAATCCAGCGAAGGTTTGTTTATTTCATCCGGCAACATGAAATCCACAGCTCTGCCAAGTAGAGCAGGGCTCAAAATTAACTTTTTTATTTGGTAGCACTGGTGCTCCCAACTTTAAAGAGTTAGGAGCACCAGTAAAAATTTAGGCGCATCCATCCAAACATTAAAAGGCACCAAAACTACAATGTATATGTTAATAGATTTATTTTATTAAAAATAAAACGCCACCATGGCCAGCATTTAAAATTTGGTCTTCTATTTATTTTATTTTATTTTATTTTATTTTTTGCTGCATAGATTCCAAAATTAATACCCAAATGCTGTTGAAATAGTATAGCAATAATAATTTAACAATTACAGGTAAAATGATTAAGATTACAATAGAAAATCTTAAATTACAAAAGTGACCTTAATATAGAAGGCTAATATATATTGGTATTGATAACTGCATTACCAGGATGCTATTACTACTAAATAGGCAATGTTTTAAAATATACTATAAAAACATACCATCAGCATTGTCGTGTTCCACATCAACATGGACCACAAGGAGGTTTGTCGGATGTCCATTCACCAGCGCATGCGCACATACACTATCAAACACTCTTTGACAGACAGGTCGGTGTCTCCATCACTAATGAACACATTTGTCATGACACTACTTGTGTTTTTGGCACTTTCGCCATGTTTAAGCAAGGTCTGGCGCTTAAAATGTTTTGATTCCGTCACCAACGCCGTTTTACAGGATTTACAGTAAACACAGTAAGTTCCATCGAGCCACTATCATAGCGGAGACACTCGTAATCTTTAAGCCACTCTCTCCGAAAGTTTTAACGTCAAGTCTTATCTTCCGGTGGTGGAGTCGCATTTGAATCCGGATCGTCGTCATTAATTACAGTAGTAACATTGGCTGTAGTCGGCTCATTCTCGTCATGCTCGGGGTTCGTCTTTCACATTTTCGCGCTTCACGTACCAACGCAGCACGGCAACAAGGAATGACTGACGCCTATATTAGCCAATCTGCAGTCTTCATTAAATGTAAGAACCTAATGGTGAAATTTGATTGGTTATGTAACGTTGGAGAGAACGCTGAACCTGGGACAGCAGCACGCAGAATCACAATCTAAATCAAGCATCACAATCTAAATCAAGTCGCACCACACAACAAAATGGGCAGTCGCACAAATGCTCCCAATATTTTAAGGTCGCACAGATTAAATTTCAGTCGCATATGCGACCAAAATAGTCGCAATTTCGAGCCCAGTAGAGGGCTCTGTATTAGACTATACAGTCAAGTTTTGGAGTTTGGCATCCAAATGAAGACTGCCCGGAAGAATGTGTGAGGACGTGGTACTGGCTTGGACTTAATCCTGCATTATGTAAATAGGTAGCCCTTGACTGGGATTCTTTGTTGATAAATTTCGTAGGTGCAGTTTTGAACACTTCTTTAACCCTTAACGTTAAGTTTGTCAGTCATGAAGTGCCATCTTATGAAGTGGCTGAGGTGCAGCGCACATTTTGTGTTCAGGCTCAGGTGCGGTAGCCATCTTGAGATCAGGTGCAGGTATGATAACGGCCCTTTTGAAGACAGGTGTGGTCGGGACGATGGATCTCTGGGGCAGATATGGCGGTAGCCATCTTAAAAACAGGAGCAGGCATAAAGACAGCCATCTTGGGTAAAGAGACTTCGTGGTGGCCAACTTGGTAACAGAGACAGGCATAGTGATGGTGGCCATCTTGGGAACAGAGACAGGCATGGTTGGAACTGGCTTTGGCTTTGAAGTAGGTTGTGGTACAGCAAGCTTTACATGTACAGTCTCTGAAAGAAAGCCAAAGCCAGTTCCAACCATGCCTGTCTTTGTTCCCAAGATGGCCACCATCTCTATGCCTGTCTCTGTTACCAAGTTGGCCACCACAAAGTCTCTTTACCCAAGATGGCTGTCTTTATGCCTGCTCCTGTTTTTAAGATGGCTACCGCCATATCTGCCCCAGAGATCCATCGTCCCGACCACACCTGTCTTCAAAAGGACCATTTTATCATACCTGCACCTGATCTCAAGACGGCTACCGCACCTGAGCCTGAACACAAAATGTGCGCTGCACCTCAGCCACTTCATAAGATGACTGCCACACCCCAGCCAATTCACAAAATGGCGGCCTCACCAACCTCTCCAGTTCATGCCAAGATCCAAGAGTTGATGTCAAGTCTGCTGGATACCCAGATGATGTCTGTACAGGTGGCTAGGATTCCAAGTCCTGTTATGTCCAGATCTATGATCCCTTAGGTTACGGAGGTATGTCCTTTGAATTCTGTGCTTCCTGTATTTGCCATAGCCCTGTGGTGTGTGTGGCCTGTTTTCTTCTCTTCTGTTTCCTATAAGGACTCTTAAGCCCATGGAGCTGAATCGCCTGGCTTACCTGAATCGCCTGGTTCACCTCAGTCACCTGGTTCACACGAGTCGCCTGGTTCACACGAGTCGCCTGGTTCACACGAGTCGCCTGCACTTCCTGTTTCGGTTGGAAACTCCGAATCCCCTGAGCTTCTTGTCTCGACCAAGTCTGCTGAGCCTAAGTTTCCTGAATTTCCTGTCATGACAGTGAGGCCTGTTACTTAATGTCCTAAGTTTCCTGTAGAGGCCAAGATGGTTACAGCCAATGCCTGACTAATGACCACTGACAGAACCCTTAAATCTTAAATATTTATATATACACGCACACACACACACACACACACACACACACACACACACACACACACACACACACACACACACACACACACACCGGCCACTTTATTAGGTACACCTTACTAGTACCAGGTTGGACCCCCTTTTGCCTTCAGAACTGCCTTAATCATTTGTGGCACAGATTCAACAAGGTACTGGAAACATTCCTCAGAGATTTTGGTCCATAATGACATGATAACATCACGCAGTTGCTGCAGATTTGTCGGCTGCACATCCAGGGCACGATGCTCCCGTTCCACCACATCCCAAAGATGCTCCATTGGGTTGAGATCTGGTGACTGTGGAGGCCATTTGAGTATAGTGAACTCATTGTCATGTTCAAGAAACCAGTCTGAAATAATTTGCGCTTTATGACATGGCACGTTATCCTGCTGGAAGTAGCCATCAGAGGATGGGTACACTGGGGTCATAAAGGGATGAAAATGGTCAGAAACAATCCACAATGCTCAATTGGTACTAATGGGCCCAAAGTGTGCCAAGAAAATATCCCCCACACCTTTACACCACCACAATCAGCCTGAACCATTGATACAGGCAGGATGGATCCATGCTTTCATGTTGTTAACGCCAAATTCTGACTCTACCATCTGAATGTCACAGCAGAAATCAAGACTCATCAGACCAGGCAACGTTTTTCCAATCTTCTATTGTCCAATTTTGGTGAGCCTGTGTGAATTGTAGCCTTAGTTTACTGTTCTTAGCTGTCAGGAGTGGCCGGTGTGGTCTTCTGCTGCTGTAGCCCATCCTCCTCAAGGTTTGACGTGTTGTGCGTTCAAAGATGCTCTTCTGTATATCTCTGTTGTAACGAGTGGTTATTTGAGTTACTGTTGCCTTTCTATCAGCTCGAACCAGACTGGCCATTCTTCTCTGACCTTTGGCATCAACAAGGCATTTGCGCCCACAGAACTGTCACTAACTGGATATTTTCTCTTTTTCTGACCATTCTCTGTAAACCCTTGAGATGGTTGTGTGTGAAAATCCAAGTAGATCAAAATTTTCTGAAATACTCAGACCAGCCCGTCTGGCACCAACAACCATGCCATGCTTAAAGTCACTTAAATCACCTTTCTTCCCCATTCTAATGCTCGGTTTGAACTGCAGCAGATCGTCTTGACCATGTCTACATGCCTACAAGCATTGAGTTACTGCCATGTGATTGGCTGATCAGAAATTTGCATTAAAGGAGCGGTGAATCAAAAACTCAATTTTAACTTGATAATTTGTTATATAAGAGGTCATCATACTTAAATGAACATCCTGCAAGTTTCAGAACTGAAAACGTCTGTGCTACTGAAATATAACCGTTTTTGGCACCAAGCCAGCTAAACACTCCAGTGTGGAATTCGGAAATCTATGATGACAAAGTAGAATTGAAGCACTGCCCCATAGCCAAATACAAGGACCACTTTTGTAGCCCTGCACACAGCTTCGCGTGACACACGTGTGTCTCAATCAGTAAACATGTCTTTAAAGATTGCCAAATGTAACCAAAATGACTTTTAAATACATTTTTTCTGATAGACTTTTATTTTGACGTGGTGATCTGTTATAATAGACTAACCATGGTAACGAAGTCTTGGGTTGTGGAAGAACCGCGTGGGAACAACACAGAAGCTGAATACTTTAATTCGAAGGCTCGGAAAATAACATGTAATGCGTGGATAAAGGTTGTTTTTGAAGAGTTCCAGCTCGCGTGGGAAGTGTTGGATTACCTTGTGTACTGTGCGGATTCACTTGTAAAGAAGCAAGCTTTTTTATCATATAACTGTGGTATGTAACGTTAGGTGTATCTAAGAGCAACTTCACAAGCACAAT
Source organism: Paramisgurnus dabryanus (assembly GCF_030506205.2). Lineage (NCBI taxonomy): Eukaryota > Metazoa > Chordata > Actinopteri > Cypriniformes > Cobitidae > Paramisgurnus > Paramisgurnus dabryanus. The sequence goes on along the minus strand of NC_133358.1, from coordinate 3,380,608 downwards.
AGAAATATACAAAGTTATTGATAGAGCTTATCAGCCGCAGTTTATAATCTGATGCGCGCTTACTGTGTTTTATACGGTACTTTAGTCACGTCGAGTTTAAAGTTTTGTTTCTACTTTACTATACGGATTGTCATTTATGTGTATCATCTTTAGCACCCATAATCTTTTGTGGCTCAAACATATATGTGTTCGGCTGCTATTTTCACACATTAATGTTTTTATAACATTTCCCCACATGTAATGACGGGGAATGAAGACGTCCAATCATAGCAGTAGGTGTTTACGTCCAGGTCTTCAATGCGGCCCGCCCCTTAAAACGAAGCTTTTCTCCAGAGAGCCACTAATCCATGTTACAAAATAGCCTATTACTTATTGTTTTTGATGTTTTTGAATGTAAAAACCACGCGAACATCATAAGTAGACCTTAGACAACAGTATAAAACAATAAAATCGACAAATTCACCACCCCTTTAACGTTGCATTGGACAGGTGTACCTAATAAAGTGGCCGGTGATTGTATTTACCATGCATTTTGGATAATGTAATTATACGTATCCTATGTGACTGTGATGTATATATGGGTGTCTAAATGTATTGTAAAGTGTATTGTAAAGCGACCTTGAACTATGGAAAGGCCCTATATAAATAAAACTACTTCTTAAAAGTCTTTTCACATTAAATCTTTTAATTAATGTTAGAAAATTTAAGTTGATAAATATATATATAAATTAGGGATGCCACAATTCTCAATACATTATTGAACCGTTCGGTTCGACCCCCACGGTTCAATACGCACATGTGAATTGCGGTTTTTCGGTTTATCCATCCAAATCAGTTTTATATTCCCTGCACTTTTGTTAAAGGCGTTCTAAGCGAATCTGCGAGACGTTAGTTTTTGTTGACGTTTGAATGGTTTTCAAAAAGACGGAGCGTAGCTAACTCCTCCCCCTCCCCCTCCCTTCCGTGCTTTCATGAACGCGCCCAACCTCCACCCCCAAATCCTTCTTGTCGTTTATTGGCTGGAACACTTTGTTATGGTTTCTGTTTGTAGGTTTGGCCACTGTGTTGTCATTGCCGTTTGTGAAGCCTGGGCTGTCTACAGAGATCGCGTTCTTTTACAGTTTGATCAGTGGACAGGCAGCAAGTAGATAGTGAGGAGATGTTTGCTGTATGTAACAAAAAATGTTTTATGGTCTAAAACGCGTGAATTCGCTTAGACCACCTTTAATGTGCGCGTCCGCTTGATCTGCACGCTATATAGGCCTATAGAAAACACAAAACTTTGCTAGCATGCAGTGCCTCAGCCAGTCTATAATGATCAATAATATATGTTGCAGGCGTTCATAGTGTAACGACAGTCAGTTAGTTTACATTTTATAATTTCTTCCCAGAATTTAAGATTAAATTTTAATCTGTTCATTAAAAACAGCTTCTGGTGTCCTTCCCTGTGTATTGCAACGTTAGCAGCTAATCTTGCAGGCTTCCCTGAGGAGGGTCTTTGCTTCAGTATACTAACCATAATTGCATTTTCTGTATCAGACCCTATCAGATCCACATTTCGTTGCGTTGGCAGCCAGCCTCGTCTTGCACGAGGTTAAAAAACCCAGATGTGTGTTTGGCATCGAGCATCGTTGTGATCATGGCTAGTTTAACTTTTGCTCGCTCGATTCAATTCTTTTTCTCTGGCTGTATGTGTTTTGCACAGGCGCCGCACACGTACATGATCTTGCTTATTCGACAATCGTTAAGTTTTATAAATTTAATTCTTATCGACAATTAATCAAAGATCAATTATTGATAACATCCCTAATCCCTTTACCTATATTTCAAAACCTGATGTTTCGTCGAGTAAAAAAAGTTTTGCCAACTCAATCTACCCCATCACACAGTGATGAGGCCATTCATTTTGTTGAAGTGTTTCTACCAGCTTATCATTAACAACATGCATCTTGAAACATAATGATTTTGAATAATCGAAGATGGAAAATGATATGAATATTAGATGATGTTAAAGATGCAAACACTGTCAGTTAAAGTAAGTTGCTATTGAGTTTCCAAGTAGAAAACAGAGTTTCTATGAAAGTGCCTTCAGAGAAAATTGGCCTGAAAAACACAAAGTCACGCAACAGAAGTGTTCTGTTTGTAATGATGTTCTCTTGTTACACACACTTTACAGTATGAGATCCCTCCTGAAAACTCATGACAAACTGGGTGCCAGGGGAGCGTGAACAAAAGATAAACATGAAAACAAACTTTACCAGCTATTAGAATCCTTTCATTTAGCACAGACAATTTCTACCTGCACCTTCATTAGTCAGAGAGGAAGCCAAAAGAGTCATTACGAGAGATTTGAGCGGGATGCTTGTGAGCCTCTTGAGAACACTAATGACAGCCTGAGCTCACCAGAGCCTCCCAGATGCCCTGCGCTACTGTCACCACTGAGTGCTATACAAGCTCACTGGGACTCACATAGACAACACACAAAAACAGACATATCTGTGTGAACAGAAACGCTGCAAACAGTAACAGACAGCAAACATGCACTTCTGCAGGTGCCTTTTAGTAACCAAACAAAAGATCCCATTACTGTTGCTACATAGATTGCAAGTGTAAAGTAAAAAATATGCTAAAGCTCCAAAAAATACATCCATTAAAAACTTAAGTGTGTAAGAAAAATCTAGATTTGAAACTCAATCTATAAAAATTTGTATCAGGTCATACACAGATTCACAAGAGGGTCAAGTTCACACCGCAGACAATTGTGACCCATCACAGAAACCAGTGACACAGGTCGGCAGCACAGCTTTCGACATAATGAGGAAGAAAGTTTTTTTTTTAAAAGTTGGATTTTTGTTTTTTTGCAGAATCTGTTAGTTGAGACATGTTTTTGTATATTTAAAAGCGTACTTTTTGCGGTTGAAAACTGCTTTTTTTTCTTGAGATTCTAGTGTGCAGCGGGAGGCGTCATTGTCTGTGTGTATATACATACTGGATAAGCTGGCTTTGTTTAGTTTTTGCCCCCGCCCCCCAAGGGAACAGCGTGGCTACTTAATAGGGATAGTTCACCCAAAAATGAAAATTATGTCATTAATGACTCACCCTTGTGTCATTCTATACTCGGAAGACCTCCGTTCATCTTCAGAACATAGTTTAAGATGTTTTAACGTTAGATTTAGTCTGAGAGCTTTCTGTCCCTCCATTGAAAATCTATGTACGGTTTCCATGTCCAGAAAGGTAATAAAAACATCATCAAAGTAGTCCATGTGACATCAGTGGGTCAGTTAGAATGTGTTGAAGCATCGAAAAGACATTTTAGTCCAAAATAGCCATGTTTGCGAAGGTTTTTTTTTCAAACTTACAGCGTGCGTCTTCCAGACTGTAAACGAAACTGGGGCGCAACAGATGACTTCAGTCACGTGACTTCAGTGTCTCGTGCACAGATATGTATCTAACGTCATCACCTGGCTTATCTAAATGAGATTTAAATGAGCCCTATTGTCACTCCCAGCAGCAGACAAAGGTGAAAACGGCACAAACTTTGAGTCCATTTTTTCCACTTTTATCTTTTTGGAGTGCCTACCTTCAAATGGCCACAACTTTTCCAAATCTTATCAGATTTCCATGTGTTACACATCGTTGGAAAGCTTGGATACGAAGGGTGTCACGATTTCAGTTTTAAATCGAAATTGATCGAAATTAAGTCACAACCTCGAACTTCGAATTAAAAAATGGGGTCGTCGATGCTGCCACGCCACCATGTCACGTCCGGTCGGCTTGCCAAGCGGCGGATAAACTATCAGAGGTGCCTTTAAAAACATCTGTCCAGGGGAACATGATTTATATTTTAAACACGAGGGATGTATTGTTACAACTCCTTGAAATGCATGGATTACTACCTAGTGATCTGACTTCGGACAAAGCACAGCTCTCTGCACGTGCGCGAGAATGAGAGAGGCCCCAAGATGCAGCGGGTTATATTTTAAACAAAAGGGAGGGTTCGCCTCAGCTCGCATGAAACATATAAATCTGAACAAATACGTAAGGATTACTACTTTAGTTTATGTTTAGACTTAGGACAGATGCGAGAGCGCGTGCATGTGAGACAGAGAGAAGCGCATCTGCTCATGACGTGCTTGTTTTGTTTCAGGTGCTAGAAGGAGTCCAAGACGCGCACATTAAGTCCAGGTGCGTGCAAGAAGGAATCCTCTCTCTACAAGCTCTCTAAAGTGAAGCCCACGCAATGTGCATGTTATTGTGAAACTATAATCATAATAATAAATCATAATGGCATAGCATTTTTATGTCTTTCAAAAAAATTTAAATATCGAGAATCAAATTGAATCGTGACCTTAGAATTGAAAATGTAACCAAATCAAGGATTTGGAGAATCGTGACACCCCTATTGGATACTACACTTTCTGTGAATCTGTGAATAACTCAAAATTAGTCTTTCCTCATGGTGGTAATATAGCTGCTTACTAGTGTTGTCAAAGGTACTACGTCTTTGGTACCAAGTCGGTACTAAAACAGTGCCAGATTTTCTTAAGTACCAGAGGACCGATCCACCAAGAACTAATCTGCTGAAAACCTGTCTACTGAAACATAATGTAGTGTAACATATGCATGGTTGAGCCACATTAAAGCCGCTATGAGTGCCAATGGTTTCTGTGCTTCACCTGTTAAGCCGACTGATCCACGTTGGTGGGCCCGAAGTGTTTTCGTTTACAAACTATTAAGTTTACCATGTTTTATACTACACTCTAAAAAACGCTGGTTGTTTTTTTAAACCCAACTGTTGGGTTGAGCCAGTTGGGTTATTTTGTTGGGTTGTTTTATCAGAGTTGGGTAGTTTTTGTGTAACTCGTTGGGTTAAATGTTGAGTAATTTTTAAACAGAGCCAACTTGATTGATGCATATAGCTGTTTCTTAATATAACTTTCTCTGGTTCACAAAATGTATTTTTAACATAAGTTCAGGCGAGAATATATATGTATAATGTTCAAATCTGAAGTCGATTTGGAAAGATAGCGCCAATTTTAATTTGTTCCAGGCGCAACCACCGGATGTTATTTAAATATTTTGTTTGATCAAACGTTTTATGAAATATGTATAAAACATGGCTTGTTTAATCATTTTAGAAACGTCATTTAGATACTCTTAGAAGGTAACATATTCTAATGGTTTAGAAATCCAGTCTAAAACAGCTAACGTTAATATGAGGAAGAAACGTGTACATAAATAATCGTTTGTTGTAAAAGTTGGTTAAAATTAAACCTACAGGGAACTATATTCTCAGAAGGCGAAGCACAACATATAAATATGAAATTATTTTGTCACTTATTGGGAGCAGTTTGCTAGCTGGAGCCATTCACTTCCAGTCTTTGTGCTAAGCTAAGCTAGCGGGGGCTGCGTCAGACAGAGTTACAGCACGCACTGAGATGAGAAAGGTATGTATGGACTTATCTAACTCTGGGGGATACGGTGAATAAGCTTAATCTCAAAATGTGGACGTGTTCCTCTAAAGTGTGTTACTGATGACCATGAGAGACAGAGAAAAGATTCAGGGTTACAGAAAGAAGAGCAGTACAGGTCCATAAGAGACGGCCTTTATTTCAAGTGAAATTCTTTTTTTTTGTGGAGAGAAATGTAGTGTAACATATGCATGGTTGAGCCACATTAAAGCCGCTATGAGTGCCAATGGTTTCTGTGCTTCACCTGTTAAGCCGAATGATCCACGTCGGTGGGCCCGAAGTGTTTTCGTGTACAAACTATTAAGTTTACCATGTTTTATACTACACTCTAAAAAACGCTGGGTTGTTTTTTTAAACCCAACTGTTGGGTTGAGCCAGTTGGGTTATTTTGTTGGGTTGTTTTATCAGAGTTGGGTAGTTTTTGTGTAACTCGTTGGGTTAAATGTTGAGTAATTTTGAAACAGAGCCAACTTGATTGATACATATAGCTGTTTCTTAATATAACTTTCTCTGGTTCACAAATTGTATTTTTAACATAAGTTCAGGCGAGAATATACATTGTATATGTATAATGTTCAAATCTAAAGTCGATTTGTAAAGATAGTGCCAATTTTAATTTGTTCCAGGCGCAACCACCGGATGTCGGTGGTCTTCTTCCCCAGATAGAACCATGAGAGACAGAGAAAAATTAAAATTAAAAATTTCTTTGCCGTTGTATATTGCTGATTTTAAGCTATGTAACCCATTAGGAACCTCAAGTAAAAAACATAAACTTTGTGGGGTTTATTGGATTTTGAATAACTTGCCATCTGGATGCAACTCAACACTTTCATCTATCTATTTGGTAGTTTTATGCAAGAGTGAACGTGTAAAGTCATATGGATAGGACCCAATTTTAGAGACTCTTTTACAGGAATTGATTACATTAGAGAGTCATGGTGTTCATGTTCCAAAACCTATATTGCTAGTCCAGTGGTTCTCAATTCCAGTCCTCGGGACCCCCCTCCCAGAAGGTTTTAGATGTCTCCTTATATGAAACACCTGATTTCACTTATCAGGCTCCTAATTAACACACTAACAAGCTGATGAACTGAATCAGGTGTTTTTTATATGGGGACATCTAAATGATCTGTGAGGGGGTCCCTAGAACTGGAATTGAGAACCACTGTGCTAGGCAACCACCGAGTCAGCTGTCTTGTCAATCAAATATTGAAGCAGGAGCACTCTTTTGCTGATAACTGTCATATTAGGAGAAACTTTAAAAAGAGGGCGCCTGCTCTGACCTTGTTTTAGTGTGAGAGTTGCACAAACCCGCAGGAGAGAGTGAGTGCAGTCCGGTTCTTCAAAGCAACTGTAAACTTCCCTCACCACAACGTAAGGCCCGCCTCTCCCCTCATTCGATTGGACAATGGAAAGACACGAATGACATCGGCTGCTTTTCCGCTATCAGTGCTCAAAACGCATGCTGCGACCCGCGGCAAAAAACGCAAGGCGTAAACAGCGCGCATGTGCTCACTGCCCATAGAATATCATTCAAAAAAGGCGCCTGCAACTGCCATAAACGCTTGGTGTGATTGGCCCCTTAATAAGCCCACACTAGAAGTTACACATGTCTCCACACTTCCTGTAGATGTTTTAAATATGGAAGTTGTTGCAGGGTTAAGAGAAAAATATCAAAAAATCTGTGAGATCTATCTTGCAAAAAATGTGACATACAATGGGATCAATTATAGAACTGTTATGTTGATTCAATTGGGTCAGCTGGTGGCCTCCCAGAGTTGCTGAAATTCTTCAAATGTGTATCATTAAGAGCAATTTGCATTTAGTTGTGAAGGTACTGTGTGAATGGTATCTGGAACATTTTAGAGCATTTCAGTTAACTGTCTCTCCTGATAGAGAGGTTGCCCTTGTTAATCTTGAACAGCTAACTAATGCTTATCCACTTTATGATTATATTGTAGGAGGAAGTCGAATGGTTACTCTGAAGAGGCACAAGGTAAAATGTGTATGAAGTGTTTTACATGCAGTAACTGTTACTGATTTATGTTTTTCTTTGCTTTGCTTCTATCAACTGATGACTGTAATAACAGCATGCAAGAACCTGAGCCTAATGCAGCTTCCTGTTCTACCATTCATGTTCCTTCACCCAGTTCATTATGTACCTCTGATACTGCTGACATGAGAGATGCTAGCATTTGTGCTATGGACTCAGTCGAATCTTTGAACTGCCAATATGTAGTTTTGAAGTACTAATATGCAATTTTTGGGTACAAAGGTGTACCTTTTTGAAAGGGTACTGTCCAGTGACAACTTTTGTAATTTGTACCTTTATTTCTGAGAGTGTACTCATATACTACCTTTCTGATCCCATCAAGAGAGGCTTCTTGATGGGAAATGCATCATAAAAAAGTCTATATATTTGGCAGATGTAAAGCATACATGTGTATTTTTTGTGTTAGTCCATTTTTATTTTATTTTATTATTATTGTAACAGCTCGGGTATGTTCAAGGAGCAACATGTTTGTGCGATTTCTAAAGATTTTAGTTCTGTTTTGAAGAAGGGGTGGGAAATAAATGCTTTTCTTGTTTTTTGTTTTTTTATCCGATTCATCGATTAATCAAACAAATAATCGACAGATTAATCGATTATTAAAATAATCGTAAGTTGGAGCCCTACAGGTTGGGCTTCCCACTGATGCCTCAGTCACGAAGTCTTCTCCACAGGTAAAGTTGGGCATGCTTTTTGGAGAAATCCATTTAAAATCACTGCTAGTAAAAGTTGATGTAAGCTATGTTAAGCGATGCGAGACCTGGCACAAGTCACGAACCGCACAGACACGGTAAACATCTAAACGTATGAGACATGCCGGCAGCAACTTGTAAACAGAGTTAAGAGAATAACTAGGCTTGTTCATGCTCTCTCGTGCACACGTTAATATGCGTTCCCTCTCGGGAGGAGGTAGAGTGTTGTGCATGTGCATTTTATTAAAAAAGTGAAGGGGCGGTTCTTTTAAAAAATTCGGGAAAATCTTTCACTATACCTTTAAGTCAGTGTTTCTCAAACTTTTTCAGCCCTAGGACCACTTTATCTTCCAATTTTTTTCTGAGGACCACCTAACAGAATCCCACTCTAACACGCCCCCAAAAAACAACAAAATAGAAAAGGATAAGCTAAATTTAAGTTTAATATGCAACTGCTTCAAGTCAAAAACTAATTATTTAAAACTAATTATTTAAAATGCAATGATATGTTCAGAAATTATTATATGAAAAAGTAAATGTGAAATGAGTTGCAGTTTTATATAAACAACAAACTGCACATGTGAAAAAAACTGCAATTAAACTAATTGTAACAGCCTAGGTCCCATGTCATTCCAAAGAGCCATTAGTTTAAAACTGAGGTGGTGGGTATAGGAAGTCTATGGCTATAACTATGGTAACAATACAATGCTGAAAAATGTTTCCACTTAATGTCCAATATCACTGAAATTACAGGGATTTTACACATGAACAAAAACTAGTACATTACAAAACTAATAGATCTGTGGATTTTAGCTGCTTTCAGTTGACGGACGCTTGATCTTTTCTTTTGACTCCTCTTTGGTTTAGCCACGGATTAATTTTTACATTATTAAAACAGAATGGCAAGAACTGATTTCACAGGTTCTCAAGTGCATTAAAAATCTACTTAAATAAGTGACGATTGTATAAACACTTGCCTACTTTAGGTCATCTTTTGGCATACCACTAGGGGGGGTTGGCGGACCACTAGTACACTTCAAGAATTACTGCTTTAAGGAAACAGTTGCCTTCATTTTTTAAGAACCTTTATTTCTTGCTTGCATTTATTATTTGCCCATAGTGGATGTTACATTTGACTTGTTGAGCAATAAATGCATACAGTAATAACTGAACATGTTTTGACTATTTATTTAATAGAATTAACAGAAATAAGAGTTATATAAAGCAATAGCAATAAGTTATTTAAAAAGAACAATCTTTAAAAAAAAATCTTAAAACCCAGTTAATCGATTTATATAAAATGTATTAATTCATTCAAATCAACTGAACATGATGATGTAGCTTAAAACAAAATGTTAACTTTAACATTTGATTTATGTAAATAAATTGGATGGAAAAATGACATGCAATTGAAATGCATACGTTTTAACCTTTGGGTTAAATATTTTTTTGAGTGAATCCTCATAAGTACTTAAACAAACATCCTGTAAGAGTTAACTTATCAATTAAGAGAAAACCCTTCCCTGCCAATGACAAGTTTTTCAGACAATCTGTATTTCTGCTCCTAGCCACAAGGTGACACTCTTACCCAACTTATAAAACCCAGAAGCAACCCTTTAGGGCAAACTCTAGTTCAAACTCTGTGTTTTGATGATCGCTCTGAATCTGATCTCAAGTCCTTCACAAAAATGAAATTATCTCAGCTTTTGGCTTGATATGTCCTAATTGTGTGTAACATCCGTGTCTAACCAGACGTTTCAATTTACTAAAAAGGTAAACAAATAATAAAGGTCCAACACTTGCCAAACCTTTTTTATTATATACTGTGGTACGTAACGTTTCATGTTCATAAGAGCAACCTCACAAGTAGTAAGCACAAAATAAATATACAACAGAAGCTGCACTGTAAAAAATCCAATTAATGAAATGTTGGACGGGCAAAAATATATAAGTTAAACCAATTTTTTAGTTTGAGCTAGTTAAGAAGACATATTATTTTAAGTCTAGATAAATGTGTGTTTAAAACATTAAATGAATGGTTATTTTCAAATCCAGTCAACATTCAGAATGGCTATAGTGTTGACTGAACTAATTAAGACAAATCAGGTAAATGTGTGGACTTATGACAGCTTTGTTTCCTGACCAAAAAATGCTCCTAATATTACTGTTATTTGGTCACAAAATGTAATTGTAAGAGTTGTTCAGCACAGCCTCGCCTCGGCGAGCGCATCAGAAATCGACTGCTGGCTCTGATTTCTCTGTGGCCTTTAAACGTGATTTAATTTATTTTAATTTCTCACAGGTAACACACGCTGTTTCTGCATTTCTGATATTAATCTGGAGTACCTATGGAGTAGTATGACATCCTTTATATCTCTGAAGAGTCTTTAGTTTAATCAGATTTATAAAAGAAAGATTATCTTTACCGAATCTTTCCGATAACGTACGAAAAAATGAAGAAGGAGGAGTTATAACACGGGAGGAGCGAGTACGAGTCATGCAACACTATACAACACTGTTTTAACTTATGATTCACTACATGTTCGTGTCATTTATATAATATACACGCGCCTATTTCCAACATAAGACAGAAGTCTTACTTACCACGTGTAACTCGTCATGAAAATCCACCGCATCAAACACACACGCAAAACTCCGCTAATCTGGATAATAAACTATATCCATTGTTTCCATAAGGCTGGATGTCTTCTCCTTACATCCAAAAACACACTTCTTGTTGTGCCATTGTTGACTTTTGAAATTAAACAAAGCTGAGTGGCGTGATAAGCTGTTAGCAAGCTCTAGCGTCTCCCGCTGACTGACGGCTGGGCGGGGTTTTCCGGGGGAAGTTTTCCGGCGGAAGCCCATATAAAGAAGTGATACGTATCGAAAACTCCTGAAACGTCAGTTAGAACCGTAATCGAAAAAAAATAGCCGAAACTTGTACGAACCCTGGCGAAGTGCATTCGGCACAGAAATACTCTGAAACACGCCCAACTGCATTTTTGACACTTTGCCTACGTTTAGCATGAGGAAACAACTCTATAACTGTGTTAATAAGTCAGAATGCTTGAAATACCATTAAACCCCCCCTTTAATTGATATCGCTGTTGAGTGATGTTTCATATCTTTTACATTTGTTATAACCAGACTGCATGCGAATTTGAACTTCAGAGCTGAAGCGGCGGGTGGAGAAATAGTCCCAATATCATAAAAATCTTAAATAATACTTCTAAATATACCTGTGTGTGTTCCCGTGTGCACGCGTGTGTATGTATGTACAGTATGTGCGTGAGTTTTTAATTTAAAATGTCTTAACTCGGAAGGATCTGGATCACAGGTCATCACTGGATCATCTGAGATCAATCCGCACCTAACAGCCTGAATCACTTACTGATTCACATGACACAAGTCATCAGCCATTTGCTCAAGTTCACGTCAGGTAAGTGTTTGTAAATAAATGTTAATTTTAGACTATATTAATTGGCAAAGACGCAAATACTCGACGTTTTTTTAAAGATATAAGTTATATAAAGGTGTGTTATGTTATGTGTCCGAGTTAAAGTGGAGCTATTTTAGTTAAGATTACCGGTAGGGCTGTCAACTTTAGTTGTTTAGTCGACTAATCGGTCGATGCCATCTTGGTCGACTGACATTTTCATTGGTTGACCAGTTGCATAATTTATTTATTTTCCCCAATAAATAAATTTTCATTGATTTACTCCTTGATATTTTTTCCTTTATAAGCAATTAAATATTACTGTATTCTATATATAATTAGCCCATGTTTTATCCCCAACTTTAAATGCTTTAATTTAGGCTATTTTGTAACAGCACCACAGTTTAGCGGACCACGTAGAACACTCTGGAACTGCACCTGTGGCTGGCTGCACTGTTACTTCGCTCAGAAAGGAATATAGTTCTGCTGTATTCATTCAGTTCAAACACTACCTGTTTTGGCTTTAGTCAGCAAAATGTCCAAGAAATCTAAATCTTTTGTCTGGCTGCACTTTACAAAAAAGGTCACGTAGTTTGAGTTTGCCTGCTCACAAGCTTTGCGTAAAGTAAATGGTACAGTCTATTTTTTTGGTAATTCTTTCATTTGAATAGTAAATAAAATACAGCAATAAAATAATTAAAATGAAAGTCTCTCCTGATTGTGTTCCAAATTATTAACATTAACGTATTTTAGGCTATAAGTAAATTGCAGATTAAGTTTTGTTTTTGTAAATCCTCAGACATTATTTTTACCACTTAATTAAGTTTTGCTTTATAGAAAGCATTTCTTTAAAGTGAATTTCGTTTTGTATAAATTGTTTCTTAATTTACATAAATGTTTAATCAACCAACTGCATGTGTTTTATAAATAAAAAGCAAATATAGCAGACATAACCGTGCATGGAGGCACCGACACGGCACGTTCACTTGCATTGCATTGTTAACGCACCTCATTATAAATTAATAAAACTCAGCATATGCCTATATGCCTCATACATTAGCATTAAATATCTTTGCTGCATTCGTTCTAGAAGATGACAAGGGCTTTCTCACATACAGTGAGTTACACCCGCCTTGGTCGGTGAGTCTTTTTACGCATTCTTAAGGTGCCTGTTTTATCCATTAGTTTTATCGTGTTGCAGTCTATTCGGCAACATTCCGCATACAACGGGCTTAGATTTGGAAATATATTACATCTACATTTCAGTGGTAACAGATACGGTGACCATCTTTCTTTATTGTAGCACTACCTCAAACTAAAGTGGAGTCTCTTCGGAGCTGTCATTTTCTTAAAATGTAATTTTTTCGTTTGAAAATAGCCTAAATAATGTAACAAAACAAAAATAAACCTATAGGCCATCCTACTATACAGCCTATTATTATTAGGATTGTTTTAGGCTATTTTTGTGTGTGTTTGTTTTAAAACGCCTAGATCGGCTGGACAAAAGTCAAGCTTCAAATTAAGGAAGAATATACAGGCTGTATAAACGAGAGCTTTTAAGAGTTTTCATTATTTGGCAGTTTTAGCAGTTATATTTTTTGTAGCGTGCGGGTGTGGTCAGGTGCACGATTGTGACTGTCACTATAGACCTAGTACAGAGCTCCTCACTTTGCAGTTAAAAAAAATCACTTAATTTTTAAAGAATTGTGTTATTATTATAGTTTTATGTATTATTATTGATGTTTTTTCGTTGTTGTTTTATAAATTCTCTATGACAATTGTTTAATAAATGTTCAATCAAAATGCAAAACATTGCGTCTTTTTTATTTTTAGTCGACTAATCAATGCATTATAATTGGGACATTTTTACAAACAAACCTTATAAAATACAATACTGGTGTGCATTTTGAGACAAAACAATAGCACTCATATGTTAAGAGATGTCAGTATTTTAGAAAACCGCCCAATAGTGTTTAATTCAATTACGTGTGATGTCTGAGGGAAATTTGGCAATTTTAGGGTATAAAGTCTTTCACCGTCAAGCTTTATTATATTAAACATGTATTTATGTATGTGTGTGTGTATTTATATTCCTCTGTTTATCAAACCAGAGCGGTGATGATGTGGAGAGAGGAAGACCAGAGGGATACATGGCGAAAGAAGTTCTCCTAAATGGCCCTTCAGATGTTCTAACTGACTTTGGAGTGCTTTTGTTTTATGCATTCTATTTAGAGAAGACTTAATTCTGTATGTTCAGTCTGTATGATAAGTGAATAAAGCTTTTGTTTTTATGTGACTGAAGTTACTTATTTGTTAACAACACCAGCATAAATTATTTGATAAATAATTTTAAAAAGTTTATTAAAAATTCCCAAATAATAAATATTAATTTAAGTAACACATAAAACATTGAGTAAATACTTAAAATTTAATTGACAGAGTCTTTGCTGTAAGTTTTTAAAGATTCAACTGATTAAAACATTTTAGTTGAATGAGCTATAAAGCTAGTTGAGCAAACATACTTTTTTATATTTGAGTCAAGTTTGGGCCAACTAAAAAACATCAATCCAGGTAACACTTTGGAGTCAGAAATTGAGTGAACGTAAAATTTCTGTGGAACTAGTTACTTAAAAATAGACGCGTGGTGTTTCAAGATTTGTTTTTTCCCTCTAGCTGCCATTTATCCACATCGGAAGTTTTTTAATTAATTACCCTCATGTAATGACGCAGGAGTTGAAGGCCTGTCCGAATGCTCCATGTCAGTAATCATTAAGGACAATGTCAGTAAAGATTACGCCGACTTTTACCTTCTGTAAAAAGGTTAGAAGAAATTACCTCAGGTAATACTAATCCAGTGCAAATAGACCAGCTGTAAATATACACTTTAATTGTGTGCAAGCAGGGCAGCAAAAATACACCCGGCACCGAAACTATTGCAGCACTGCAGCTTTAGTGCCACTCCTGCTACACAAGTATGCGCTGTTGACGCGCCAGGTATGCATGCTCCAGTTGGTTAATATGCCAATAATTCATTGTTCCGCACCCAATGCAGCGGGACATCACTGACATCAGTTGCCTCCCCTTGCAAATAGGGTGCTAACTCAAGTCTCCTGTGCTCACATGTAATTTAAAAGACATCTTGCTGGGCAAGATTGTATGTTATATTTTTCATATGTTGTGACTTTCAGACTAGGGGACCCGAAGTGTATGTAGATATAAACTGTTATTTCTGCCGAAACCAAACTGCAATGAAGCAACTGAACATCTGACTGGGGTGTCACTCTTCCTCACGCACAGCATGCGTGCACACACAAACAAACACAGGTGCACCTGTGCGCACACACACACAGGTTGTTACCATAGAAAATAGGCTCACCCCAGAAATTATATATTGGGGCGGTTTCGCAGACAGGGATTAAATAAAGTCAGAACTAGCTTAATTTTTCTTAAATTAATTCAGAATTAAAAAAAGGCTTTTTGAGACACTACTTAAGTTAAGATTAATTAGTTGTAGACTAGAGAGTCACAGACTAAGCTAAATTAGGACTAATAAGCTACTCTTTGTGAAGCCTGATTATATTAATGACGATTGCATAGTGATGTCCTGAGGAGACTCAAAACAAAAATAAGCAAGAAACTCAACTGAAGTATTGTTTTTTGGTGCATCATCAATCCAATGTTTTTCAGATGACCACATAAGCTTGGAGGGCCCAAGAGAGGGTACATGTCAGCCCACTACATCTGAGGCATCCAGGGGGGAAGATGGTGTCACTAATGTGGTCCGAAAGATTAAGAGACAGACCATACATGAGAAACTGGCCATGGACTTTCATGAGCACAAATTAAAGTATTTAAAAGAAGAACATGAAATAAAGATGAAAATCCTTAATTTTGAGTTGGCTATGAAGGAGGAGGAAAGAAAAATGAAGCAGCAACAAATGCTGTCCAGTTCTAGGTCCTGAAATTTCCTTTATTTAAATAAAAAATCTTGAAACCAATACAGGGCAATTGTTGCCTTCATTCATTGTCTTTGTGAAAAATGCTGCACAGCAAAAACATCTCTGCAGGCTAGTCCATATCTGTCATTGTTGGCTTCAACATTGGGAATATTTAGGTCACTGTCATCTTCTATTTCAGGATCTGGCAGGCCATGTTGTTTTAGGTAATTGTGAAGCACTGCTGCAGCAATTATCACCATACAGCATCTTCTTGGTTCAAAGCGCAGTGTGCTTCTGAGACACTGGAAACGACTCTTCCACACACCAAACATGCGCTCCACTATACCTCTAGTGCGAATGTGAGCTTGGTTGTACCTCTGTTGCTCTGGTGTGACTGCCTGAAGATAGGGGGCATCGAATCTTCGACTATTCGGGGTCACCCCTACCTCCTTCATAAATGCGTAACGAGTTCTGATTGTGTGGTTTGTTTAGTGTGTTGTGATTCAATAGCAGCTAAGCTTGCAGTTAGCTTAACTGGCGACTGACGTATTCCTGTGGGCGGGGGATAATCACAAAAAATTTCTAGTGACGTCATTAAAGCAGGAAGTAGAGGAATGTAGTCCAAACCGGCGGTTCGCTGTAGGCTTTGAAAGGCGTATTCTGTTAAAGAAAATATATCGCCTGGCAGTGAACTTTGAGCTTTATCCTTTTACAGGTATTATTTATGCTATTATAGCAACATCACACACTAACTGGGATATAAAAAAAAGGATCAGGGAGAATGTGACCTTTAACTCGTCAAGGACAGGGAAACAGTTAAATAAAGCACTTTTGCTTCCTCCGTTATGCATTTCACTCACTCATCTAAAATTGATTTACTGAGCTCTGATTGACAACACCAAGGTCATGGGTCCGATTTCCAAAAAATCCATGCTTACAAAATCTATAGTTTAACTGCACTAAGTCTGAATAGATAAATCTGTTAAATGCATAAAATCATCAAAACCTGTTTCTTATAGTGCCAAGGAAGACCGCTACGACGCTTAGTCATTTTCAGAAAAACGCCCCGGACATGTTTTTTTTGTTTGACGCTGCATGTTAAAAGCTGGCTGACTGAAGTTTCAGTAAAACACGACGTGGTGGCGCTCAAGCAAAAAACGGTCTTGCACAAAAAAAAATATGAGGATGATTTCCAAAGTGGACAGGGGTGCTAAAAACAAGAAGCGATGGAGGTTAATGATGGAGATGGAGTTCCTCACAACATCATCAACTGAATTTCGAAGGTAACATGATATATATTAGAACATTACAATACATAGCTGTGTGGGCTATATGATTAGATTAGGTTCCTTCCGAACAGAAACAGTATTTTAACATTTCCGGTTTTCAGTTCAACCCTAAACTTGAAGTTCCTGAACTGGTTAGAACAAAAAAATAAAGTTCCTGAACCGTTTAATAACGTTCCATATCAGCTGTGGGACATATAAAGAAGTAGGCTGATCATTAGGACATTTAACTTAAATTATTAGTCTACATTATTTTCCTTAAAGGGACACAAGGCAGCATTTTTTTGTTAATCAA
The DNA here is from genome assembly GCF_030506205.2 of Paramisgurnus dabryanus. Classification (NCBI taxonomy): domain Eukaryota; kingdom Metazoa; phylum Chordata; class Actinopteri; order Cypriniformes; family Cobitidae; genus Paramisgurnus; species Paramisgurnus dabryanus. The sequence continues at coordinate 3,363,437 of NC_133358.1, read as the reverse complement.
TCATCTTCGTAAGTCGGTATATGGTTAAATGACTTATTACTGGACGAATGAAGACTCTCTTGCCTGCCCCTACCGTCTGTAGGAAGAATACCCCACTTGCAGTATCCGACCCTGTGTCCTTCAGTCTCGCAAAGTCTTAGATATCGCGAGAAGCAGGATCACTTTACGGCAAACAACACAGAGGCAGGCGAGCTAAACACAGCTACCGATTGTTGCAAATGGCAGAGCCGGGGAAGAAGCATCTAAAACCCTTGACGGAAGGGAAACATAACTGGATTGGAAATAAGATGATAAACTTGGTTCCGAGGGGGGAGGGACAACAGTTCGTTTTTACGACAGCGTGTCTGAAAGCATTTACTTTCAGACACTAGGGGGAGCTCGTAGAGAAATATTACGCAGACTTGCCTGGTTTCCCTTTAAGTCTCTGTCTTGTCATCAAACATTAAAAAAGGCTTCATTATGTAAGCGGTATAACTGTAATTCTGAAATGCCTACATTTGTTGAGTGCACTTAAACACGCGCACACACATAGACGGAGGAGGAATTCCAAACGGCACTTCGGGAAGCAGCATAAACAGTCGCTCCGCATGCGAGCCGAACCGTGGGTCATAAACTGTATGGAATGGATCACGGATCAACTGCGATTCGTTACACCACTAATTAGTATTAAAACAAACATCTTGAGATACTTGGTAGCCTACAATATTTGCCTCTTATTTTTCAGCATTGGAGACTTGGGCTTGAGTAGGCTAACTTGCTGGTGGCAAGCTTCTCATTTCTCCAATAAGTCAGCGATGACCGGAAGCGAACTTCACAGAGTATTGCACAGAAATTTTGTCAAAGAACGGAAAAAAATAACGGTATTAACCGGTTACCATTATTTTCAATAAACGGTTCTGTTCCGGGAACATAGATTTTTGGAAAGTTTCTGGTTTCGTTTCTGTTCCTTGCAAAACATCAAAAGTTTCTGGTTTTCGTTTCGTGAACCAGTTCAAAGCCTTGGGTGGTACTATGAACATAATATACAGAAATTTACAAATGTATATGTACATAATAAATTAAACTATACAGAACAGTAGTGAAATTAATATTTAAGTAGTGCATGAATGAATTTGTATTGTAACTAGTCAGTGCAGTGGCATAAGTTATTGTGCAGTAAATAGTTATTCTAACATTCAGTACATAGTACTGGAGTGCAAACGATGCAATAGGCTTTATGCCCATCTGCACTACTTCCTGAACTTCAGCCAGTTTCCTTGTTTCCTGTCTGCCATTATTGGACAAATTGATTAATCCAGGTGTGCCTGACCTCAGTAGTCACAAACAAACTGATTTATCCAGGTGTGCCTGACCTCAGTAGTCACAAAAACAATAATCAGACGGCTGAAGTTCAGGAAGTAGTGCAGCTGGGCATAAAGCCTATTCAAGTAGTCCGGCAGTGCAAATGAACAGGGATTATAAAATAGACAGTCCAGTAGTCTATTGAATGGACCAGTAGTGCAAATGTACATTATAATTATGCAAGTAATACAAAAATTATTATTGGAGCATATCATTACGATATGTAATGCATTGACATTGAACAGTGATTAACATCATACCATGGCATGTTCCCTGTACACCGTGTGATCACATCTAGTTCCATATATTATCCTCCGAAGACCTAGTGTGTTCACATACGTGGACATCATATTTTTTGTTGTTTGCACCAGAATAATTAAATTTGAGTAACTGGAACCTGTTTTACACAAACGTGGACAATTACACTGCTTCATGTTTAAAGAAAAATATTTGGTTATTATATTTATTGCTTCTTCCTAACCCCATATAGCTGGAAGAAATCTAAAATGCAAGCCAAACCAAAGCTCAGGTCTTAGAAGGTTAATTTGTGTTTGTGTCTATTTAACATCTGCTGAATTTGTTTAGCCAAAAGATAAAATAACATGAATCTAAACTACATTTGTAATCAAATACTGACCTCATGGATATCGTGGCATGGCCCTCAGTGTGAAAGATTGTATCTGATATCTGATGTAAACTGAATTTATCTTTACAGTGTTCACAGCAATATTTCTGCTAAAAATGATGTAAGCAAAAGTGAGGAGGCCCCAGCAAGCACATTTTCAGGATCATCCATCGCCAGCAATTCTTCAGGATCATCCAGCACCAGTCATGACAAGGTCCAATGTAAACAAAAGAAAACAGTCCAAGACGTACCTCTGGAGAGGTACCTCTTATCAAAAGATGCCAAGGGAGAAAATGAGAAAGAGAAGCGCAGAAGAGAGAAAGAGGAGCACAGAAGGAGCGCTCTTCCAATTTTGGTCAAACCTATATATGTTTATTATATACCATTTTATTTCTGTATTTTTATGTGTTTATACATTCAAGAAATACAGTTGAACATGTAAATTTCATACATGTTTTTTTTTGCACTACCGTTCACTTAAACTTCTGTCGTCGTGACTTATTTGCTATACAGTTTCTGACTAATATATATATATATATATATATATATATATATATATATATATATATATATATATATATATATATATATATATATATAAATAATTTTCTGACAAATGTAGTGTATTTTGTAATTAGATTACAAAATGAGATTACATTCTCATTTAAACCAATGTACTTGTTTTATAGAGGGTGGGTGGGTATAACAAGGAACCACCAAAAGTTTGTTGGGCCCAAAAATGTTAATACTCCTGCAAATTGATAAGTGTTCCCTATAAATATAATGATGCAATAATAAGGTATGTAGCTAATGATATGCTAATGTAGTATTACAATAAGAGGTCAATGATACTTGTGTACAAATATATGCATAGTGCCAAAATGTCACGTTATTTACAATTCGTTTTTTTAATCAAACATTTATTTTTGTGAATGAACTGCAGTTTCCAATCAGAGCCATGGCAGTAAAATCATAAAACGGGAGTCAGAAATATATATATTAATTAGGGATGTCCCGATCCGATCACGTGATCGGAAATCGGCCCGATCACGTGGTTTCAGACTCGATCGATCGGAATCGGACGTTACCTCCCGATCAGGACTCGGATACATATGCAGGGTTTAAAATCCATTAAGTTCTCGCTCTGCTCCGCGCCAGTGTACGCGCTGCGCTGGTGCGTGTGAACTGAAGAGAATAGGCTTGTTCGACTTCATCCGGCTGCCGGTTCTTGTGGTGCTGCATGACGTCAAAGTTCCGCGAGAACGATTTAAAAGCAAACTCCTCCGTATGATTTCGCGTATCACTCTCGCGGTAGTTTGACGTCACCCGGCTGTCGATTGCTGTGGCGCCGTATGAAGTCGAACAAGCCTATTGACGTGCTTTCATTCATAGGCTTCACACTCGTGCGTGCAAGGAACCCACGACAAAACCGCGTTTTTACCGCTCATTTAAACGACACGTTGATCGTTATTGTCAACATGTGCTCAGACGCAGTTCCGCGTCTCACTCAGAACCTCAAGAACGCGCATTCGCGCAGGATCATTTGACATTACTGTAGAGATGAGAGAGAGAGAGAGAGAGAGAGAGAGAGAGAGAGAAAGAGAGAGAGAGAGAAAGAAAGAGAGTTAAGAATGGTGCCCATGTCGAAAAAACTTAATAGAAGTCTAGAAACAAAGTATTAAAGTATGTATAACCATGTCACTCATCTCATTACAAAATGTTAACTAGATAACTGGATACAACTGATTGTATAGTTTAATAAAATAATGTATTTTGATTATACAAATGAATCACGACCTAACTATAGGTATTTTATAACTATCTGCTGACCAGCTTAGGGAATCTCTATGGCTAATTTATAAGATATATTGCTGAATCAGTATGATGTTTTTCTTGTTAATCGAGTCTTTTTGGGTAGCCTATCTTATGCCTAGAATGAGTCAAGGAGGTTAATGGGTCTTTCACATAGGAAGCGGTGTGCGCTGCGCTGCGCTATGAAACCCATTCATTTCAATGGCTTGCGCCGCGCGAGGGCGGTTTTTTGTTGCGCCGAGCAAAGCGCGAGCGCAGCGGAGCGCAGCTTGCGCTCACGCCGCGGTCAAAGTTCAAAATAGTTTAACTTTTGCGCTGCGCTCTGTGACGATTACCCGCGCGGCCAATAGAAATGGGGCATCCAAACAAGCAAAATGGACGAAAGCTTATACTCGGGATTCTCAGAGCTTTATAATACAAGTTTATGCTCCTACAGAGACATCGGAAGGAAAGCCGTGTCATGGAAACACGTAAGCAATTCAAGTTGACATGTTAGGTGTGGTTTAAGTCAAGCAGCTTGTTGTAGGTATGCTTAAAGTTACGTGAAATGGAGATGAGCAACATCAGTCTCTGTATTCCTCGTCGACTATTTAACGCAAATATAAACACTGTAGTAATTTATTGAAAACCCCGCCTACTTTGGTCTGGCCATCAGAGCACAATCGCTTGGCTGCGCCGAACCCAGCGGCGAGCGCAGCGCACACCGCATCCTATGTGAAAGCCGCATAAGTCTTATAACTTCATTCAAAGTTTGATCAATTGTGCATAATGACATGTGCACCAAATGCATATAGGGTGTCAGACTCATAGATTTGCATAATTTAAAGTTCAGGTTTTAAAGTTTGGGTCAACATGTGGCAAAGCTTTAAAACTGAAACTTATAAAATCCTATCAGAGATACAAAATGTCATTGAAACACACCCAGTGGCTTTGCTGTCATCAGGATTAAACATGTTACCCCTCGAACCCTCCCTCCCAACAGAGCCTCCCCACAAAACAAACCCCAATTTAACCCCTGAACATATATAGTATATATTCATTATTTTTTTAACACATCTGTAGTTATGCGCTGGCACAGAGTTAGACTCTTTTGACTCCACACAGAAACAGCAATGCGTGCGGCATGACATAAGGAACATCCTGGACTGGTTCTGTTTTTTCGCTCTTCTTTATTCTTTTTTTTATGTATTATAGAAGTATCGGATCGGGACTCGGTATCGGCAGATACTCAAAATCAAATGACTCGGACTCAGACTCGAGGGCAAAAAAACCTGATCGGGACATCCCTATTATTAATGCACAGTTTGATTTTATCTGAAAAGATCATGGTTGCATGGTCATACTGTCAAATACATTAGCTGCTCCTGCTGGTGAGTTAAAGTAGTCTTTGTAAAGCTGCTACAAGTAATATCCATGTTTTGTTTGCCAGTTAACCAAAAAGCATATGACTTGTTATTGACTAGCGTGTAAATATCATAGGTAAATACTGGCTTTCTTCTGTGTGACGAGTGTCTGAACAAAAGCATAAAGTTTTGCAGCGCCACCTTGTGTACCAGGATATATCTATTTAGTATTAGGCGCCATCTTATGTCCATGGAGTGAATTTCCACCTCACTCGGCTCACCGTCAGTGAAAATCGTTTTGGTGTAAAGGCAGAAAAACGTCTCGTAAAACATCAACGATAAGCGTGCATGATCAACGTTGCGGTGTGTAAACACTTTAAGCGTGCTTTCTAGCCTAGCAAACACACTCTGAGCATGCTCTCCGGCTCCCACCACTTTTATCTGCACAGCACTACGTCAGCATGTTTACTAACAGAAATCAATATACCATTACATAAAAAGCCTAATTAATAAAGAAAGCACTGCAGGCCAAACACACACACGCGCGTGCGCGCACGCACACACACGCATGTCATACAAACTAGATTTACATCCATTTAAAAACTAAACCTGCTTTTACTTCAATATCACAAACTTTTGCAGCATTTATAATTTTACTGCCGTCTCCTGACAAATCAATAACACAAAAGAGAAGAGCTGCACATGTGTCCTCTGTATGTCAGTAGTCAATTTGAACTCTAATCGAATCAACCATATAAAACTCATGACAGTCCAACTGCTCTCTGCGACTCAATAAAAAGAGATTTTAATTAGGTAACAGCAGTAAACACACACACCAACACACACATACACGTACACATGACTGTCCACACTTCTCTAAAGCACTAGCTACCAAATGTAAACTATTTTGCCCCTAAAAGCCTGTATTTAGAAATTGTCTATATCCCTTCATTGTACACTTCTGTAATAAACTCTTAAATGATTTTTGACTGAAAATATTGTTTACGTCTGTTCTTACACATTCTAATCAAATTTTGTCTTGCTATTTAAAAATATTTTATATGGGCAATAACTATATAAGGCATATATAAGGCAATTAAATATAAATAAATTAGTTTTTAAGTATTTGCTCTGAAAAAGTGTGTGCAAAAGGTGATTTTGTTCCAATTAGAAATGTATTAAATATATATTTAATATGATTACTGCAAAAAGTAATATAATGAACATAAAAACTAGGCAGAATTAGATTTTCAAATATATTAAAATGACAGTCCAAAGTAATAAACAGCAATATGTACTTCGACCGATGGGTTTTTTATGGCCGATGCTGATACCAAGCAGTGTGGCCGATTGGCTGATATGAGGCAGATATAACACATGTAATTATAATTAAATAAACGTTTGTTATGCATAATACTGTATTTATAAATAACTTTTATAAACTTAAATATCTACAGGACATATGTACTGTGAATATGACACCTAACGGTACTGTTTGAATAAGATTTTGCTGCACACCAAAGTGTTGTGTGTAACACAAGGCAACTTCACATTAAAGGTGCCCTTCCTCTGGCGTTCTTATTGTTTTAGACTGTTGTCTGAGGTTTACTCATGACGTTTGCATGGTTTTTACATCCAAAAACATCAAAAGCAATAAGTAATAGGCTATTTTGTACCCTGATTTTGAGGCTGGTTAGAGAAATGATCCGTTTTAATGGGCGGGCTGCATTGACGACTTGGAAGTAAACGGCCACTGCTATGATTGGATAACAGTTTTTCGTTCAAACTAACTTTCAATTTAATCTCATGTGTAATCAGTTTAATGTTAAGTGAGTGTCTTAAGACACAGTGTCTTTCTTGCACACGCATATTTTATCATAAACCCTTTTGACACACACACGCCTGTCTTTTATCGTAAACCCACGCACGAAAACACACACACAAACGTACACGTGTCTTTTATCGTAAACCCCTTTGATGTGCGTGTAGCAGCGCACACACACACACACACACACACACACACACACACACACACACACACGTCTTTTACATAAACCCTTCGACGCGTGTGTAACGAATGCACAAACACACACGTGTTTTTTATCACATTCAATGGCTGCAACTGATAGTAACACATAGTACTAAAGTGTTTTAATCACACAAACACGAGTGTATTTTATCATAAACCCTTTCAAAGAGTGTGCAGCATGAATTCGCGTCCCTCGGAAGAGAATACACCGGCCGCCACGGTGACACATAGTACTACAGTGTTTTACTCCCACAAACACGCGTGTCTTTTATCATAAACCCTTTCAAAGAGTGTGCAGCATGAATTCGCATCCCTCGGAAGAGAAAACACCGGCCACCACAGTGACACATAGTACTAAAGCGTTTTACTCACATAAGCTGCGCCACCATTACGTCCGGATCCAATATTGATAGAGGAGCATTGCTTTTTAATCGCAGTCTCTCTTCAAATCCAGCGTTCTTCTGAACATCCAAACATGTAGCAACTGTTATGATTCCCTCGTTTAATAGGAATGATGTCTCTCGACGAAAAACAATGGCCCGAATACGGTACGGTTAACGTTTAGCCATCCTTGCAGTAACTTGTTATGAAAACTAACTCAACTACACGTAATATGTGGGCGCGGTCTCAAGTTGAAGAGCTCATGAATATTAATGACCCCGATCAGTTCCACGTCACACTGATAAGCTTTTCAAACTGACCTGATTTCTTCGCTTCTTTCTTCTCAGTGGCTAGAGCTTACAGAAACGGTGGAAGTTAAATTTTACTGTCACGACACAACACAAACACATATGAACCTAACACATATCAAAAACTACAAGTAAAAACGGTTTTATGTGGAAGGGCCTCTTTAAAAAGTGAACAATAATTGGTCCTTTTACTGACTGTCAGATTTTGTATTTACATCAGTGTGTCCTTTAATTACAAACAACAAATTTAAGTTAAAGAAAGATTTATTGGTCAATTAATTTTTTATTATTATAAAAATAATTTAGGAGAGTGCCCCGCCGCACAGAAATATCATTATTGTTAATTAATGCCCTTAATATTGTAATGATAATTATTTATGGAATACATTAAAACTACATTCTGTATCTTTTTTTGCTTAAAAATGAACAGAAATACGTTACTGAGTAAGTAAAAAAGGTAAGCTTATCCTAATGATTTATAATTTGAGTGGCTGGTCCTTTTTCGGAGGAAAAAGTCATTCATCTTTGCGTGATTATGTTATGTCCATAAACAGTAATACAATGACCTAGCTACTTCATTGCATGTACTGTATGTGCTCCGGGTGGGGATTGGGGAAGAGTTTGTATCTTGTTTACACAACAGTTGCTTATAACATGGGTCTTCAACAAAAGGTCCGTGTTGGTATTACTGTTCTCCAAATATAAAAAATATATATATTTTGGATATATTATATATCAAACTAAAATGCATTAATAGGCTAATAGCGAAAATAATAAAAAAAATGTAATGAAGGCCCCCATATATAATATAATAAAGCTTTCTTTAAATATTAAACTTAATTATTATGTTAACAGTATGTATCCATGTATACAAATTAAAATTGTATATATTTGTAATGTAATCATAACATCATAAAAGTATGTAAATCCAGTCTTAATTTGATGCATGTAGGTGTCCCTACTCCTCCTCTATATCCATTAAGGCGTCCTTGGCCTTAAAAAGTTTGAAGTCCTCTGGTTTATAGTTTAAACTTGTCATCTAGACGGGGGCATTTCATGTGTAAAGTTTTAAATGATCATATGGGGAAGGGTAACATCATGTAATGTGTACATTTATTTAGTCTTTACATCTTTAAATTCTGGAGTAGAGATGGCTTTTTCCTCTGAACAGGTAAAATTACTGCGGCTTTAAAGTATTTTTACACGCCATATTTTCACAGGCTACATAGACTAGACACGATTTTATTGGTTTTACATAATAGTAAAAGAAGTTTCAGACTAACCATATAGAACACAATCACTTACTTTAGATAAATCTTGCAAGCTTGACTTGCAATATTAAGTCTGACTGTATTCAACTTTACTTATAATAAATGTGTCTAACTTTCAATCAATCTTAACTTGGTGGTTTCCTCCTCCACATACAGTTGTTCAGCTTACAAAGTCCACCATTTAAAAAGGAATTTGCCATGCGCCGAAGGGGATGGGAGAAGACACTCTCATTAGCCGTGTTTGCACTATCGGGCTTCAAGCGGGCGTGCCAGTGCCTGCCGAGGCCTGTGGCGTTTGCATTGTCACTTCCGGGGCATGATCGTGCTTCACTGGTGCTTCGTTGGGGCTTAAGGCCTGGCTTTTCTGGCCCGCAGAATTCCTTGGGCCAGAGCGGGCTTTTGATCTGCATATGTAAAAAAAACAACGACGCGTTACAACGCCGAATTCGCCACGCTAAGGATCCGGCGCACACCGCTACCGGTTCGGGAGAACTTTATAAAGTTTCCGGCACAGAACAAAGTGTTTAAAGTGCAACCGTGCTGAGAAATTAAGGATGTGTGTTGGATCATCATTTCATCGTCCATGTATTAAAGAAGCGATCACTCGAGTCACGATGGTATCTACAGTCGGTGAGTAACATGCTACATAACGTTTGGATACAAAACACTTAAAATACAATTCATATAACGATTGCATAAGTGTCTTACATGGGTGTTTGTTGTGTTTTTTTTTTTTTGTTATATTGTCATCTCTGTTGAATTTTTTAGTCAGGCCTTAGAAAAAGTAAACATGGTTTTATTATATTAGTCATAGCCATGCTTTCTGGTATTTTGGAGATTAATTTGACTCTTATATGAATGTAGCAAACTTATGTGGGTATACTGTATGTGTATTTACAAACCCTTTATACAAAACATCACATGTGCTGCTTTCTTTTGTGTCCATTTTACAGAAAAATGCCAACGTAAAGCTTTTAATTTGTCATCCAGGAGTTTTTATTTTGTATATGAGAGATGACACAGCAACAAATGAAAGAGCAGGAGATGAAACGAAGATGATGATGATGAGACGACAGGAGCCATGGATGTTGAAATCCGTCCGGAGGAGATGTCTTTAAATACACCTGTTTGTGCACTGATATAAACTTCATATGTAAATAAAGTACCGCGCTATTATTACTACGGCTGCTTGTCAGTTTATTGAAAATGATTGCTTAATAAGGATCACATCTGAAACACAGAAATGGTATGCAACAAAATGGTAAATATAACCATCATTAACTTAACCACTGTAACATAGCTTTTTAAATACTTGTGTATATTCAGAGTTGATTCTTAACGAGTAAATTTTCTAATTTAACTAATGATTTCTCAAACGTTTTGAGATGCAAGTAAAGTGATTTTCAGTCTTATTCAGCTATTCAAGGCACTTCTTTATAGAAAAGTATTTATTGATTGACACATTATTGAAATAGCTATTAGACAGTTTAGGGGTTGTGTACACCAAAACGTTTACGCCCGCGGCCGGCGCATGTTTTCAATTGTTTCCAATGGAAGCTCGGCGTTTTTCAAATAAGCCAGCAGCTAGCGGGTTTTTTCCGCGCTGAAAACCGGCGCTCGGCGGTTTTTTCGCGCTCGGCGCTGAGCGTCGAGAGTTGAAAGAGATTCAACTTTGGGAGAAAAGCTCCGCTCGTCAATGTCAGTTCTCACACGGCCGCCCAATCACAGTGGAGGAGGGGCGGGACATTACCACAGCAACCAACTGGCTCGCAGCTGAAGTATCACAGCTACCAAAGCGCTCAGCTGAAGAAAGCTGGCACTCAGCTGAAAAACAGCTGGCATTCGGCGTCCTCAAGGCGTTTTCAGCCGCGTTTAAAAGTTTTGGTGTACACAACCCCCTTACCTTGTGTTTCATGTGATGCTCAACTATTAACGTTTTCATGTTTAAAGATATCACACCTCTAACGTGTAAGTATGTTTACATCGCCATAGAACTATAATTACAAACTTAACGTTACATATTTAGACACACATGCATATTTTAAAATAAGATTATTTTATATAAATGTAAAACTATGACTCGTTATATTCTTTAAAATATTGTGTATATAGTATAATGGCACATTAGGTAGATGAACGCTTTATTTGTAATTATCCTACTTCATAAAGTTTACTATTGCTTATTGATCTGATATTGTCTTGTCATGAGATCGCTCGTGTGCAGCCAGCATAAACTTCAAGAGTAACACCGCGGATGGAGCAAACATCTCTATCTTCTCATCTTGGCTTTCACCGTGCAAACAGCTGCCTCAGTTATTTTCATTATGTTTGTTGTATGATGATGCGAACTCACTCCCGTCTCCTGTCAGGTTGAAGTGACTTCCTCACAGTAAAACAGGCGGAGTTGTGTGACGTTACATCCAGGTAGGCGTATTAAGGGCGGGGTTTTCTGAAGTGCTGCGGCGCTATTGGCTTGACAATGCAAACGCGTCGTGATTTTGGCTACACAGGTGGAGGTCTGAGGCTATTGGCTCCGCGAGGCCCGTTTGAAGCCCTGGCTCGCACAGGCCCGATAGTGCAACTGAGGCTATTGGATTACTCACACCCACTTAGAGAATAGGGACTTTTAGACCATGCACTGTGTGTGTCAATCTTTTTTTCTGCAGTTTAACTAGCAAAAGTGGATTTGGACACACCCTAAATGAACTTGCGCTTTAGCCTCATGCTTAGATTGTTAAAAGGGACATTTAATGAAAATCAGACTTTTCCTTGTTTAAGTGCAGTAATTGGGTCCACAGTGCTTCTACCAACCCAGAACATGTGAAAAAGAGCAACCCTGTAACTTTGTTTTGGTAAGCCGCTCTCTGCAAACATGTGAAAAATAGGTAATTTAGATTTTGCTTGCAATGTGACGTAGTATGGGGATCTTATTTTAATAATACCACCCCTTCATCTGCACTATCCAACCACAATGCCACCAATGCCATGCGAGAGACAGAGAAGACCGATGGCACAACGCGACTGTATTCCCAATGCAACTGTATTCCCTCAAAACACAAAGTACAATCTTATAACATGTAGTATTAATTGATTATCTAAGGGGCAGTTCCCCAGCCAGAGTTTAGATTAATCCAGGACTTAGTTATATTAGGACATATACCTGACAAAAAAACAATACTGGTATGCATCTTGAGACATAACAATGGCACTTAATATGTTAAGATAAGTCAGTACCAGATGGTTTTTAAATTAAGGCAAGACAAACATCCATTTTAGTCTGGAACTAGGATAACCCTAGTGAATCCCCTAAATGCTCATTTAATGTCTGTATGGAACAAGACTCACTCCCAAAAATATGATGATTGACACCAAGATAACCATGCAATTTTCTGCCGTCTCACATGCTCGCATCACTCACAGCTTTGACCAAAATAATTTAACGCTGTTATGTTTTGCAAAAACCTTTTTGAGGCTGCTCCACAGCGGGCTGTCTTGCAGTGTTGCCAGGTCCACGTCTTTTTTGTACTTCCATACCGTTTTGGCACTTAACCGTTTATGGCATTTGGCTCATGAAGCGATTAAGTTTTTGGTGTTATTAAGGTCTAAAGATGCCTGTATTTTGATCTTTGAAGTAAAGCATTTGGATTTATTTTGGTTTATTATTGGATTTTTCTTGTTCACTGTTTTTTTTTTCGTGCAACATCTGGCAACACTAGTAAGCAAACTCTTGTGCTTCTGTCATTTTCTGCACCGCGCATACAGAAGACTTTTTCCCTTTCTATGCATTTATTTTAGAAGAGAGACCTATCATGTCCATGACGCACATTTAAACACTTTTTGCTTTGTACCAGGATGTACAGTCAAAACCAGGAAAGGACATGCAGTAAGTTTCCATCATTTTACGGTTTTGACGGTTTATAGATTTAAATATAACAACCATAGCTCAGCTGACGGACGTGAAAAACAAACAAAATACTCACTTTATACTCTGGCTCCCTTTCTCCCTTTTTTGTATATCATTTTGTCAGTATCAGTATTTTCTTTCTACCATGCACAAATAAAAAAGTCACTGAACTTCACTTACAAAAGAACTTCTCTTACAAAAATGTCCTGTGGAATCCTGTGGTAATGCATCAGTACAACAAGAAGTTACCACACAATTTATGTGCAGAGCCAAATATGACAGGATTACCACAGCGCTTTCTATTGTACAGTACCACACAAATTTACTATTAGATGCATATGATACGTGGTTTTATCTATTGTTTTTGTGTTGTCCATAGCGTTTGGACAAAGCTTAATATGACAGGATTACTACAGCGCTTTCTGTACAGTAACGTTACCACACGAATTTACCATTAGATGCCATTTGTGTTTTTTTTCTGTTGTTTGTGGGAACTGCACTAGTACATAAAAAGACATACCTGTATTATGAAACAGCGCGTCAGTCGTAAACAAAGGCGAGTTCGCGTTGCTGAAATGTCCATGCGAAGTGTTCACAATATAACGTCCATTTGTGTATTATTCAACGTATTATATATGAGAAATATTTATATTCCATTGGATTTAGTATAAAATAATCAGTACGCCCCAGCTGTTTGAGCAACCTGCTAGCTAGGTTTCACGTCCCTGTTGATTAGATATAAATGTTGAGCGTTCCTGCTTACTTTATTTATTTGCATCATTTACATGCTACAGTTACACTCCTTTAAGATAATGTATAATTAATAGTGGGAAATAATTTTTTTTTTTTTTTGCGCTATCTATCATCGTTCGCCCGACGTTCTATGTTCACTTCATCACGCAGCTATGAGGTAAAAAACATTTAATTCATTAATAATCTAGTATGTGTTCATTTTTTGTCATAGTTTTTTTCAAAATTAAGTTTTATTTGAGTGTTTTAAAAATAAATATTTTCTTTATTTTATTAAAATATTTTAATTTTCATCATGACGTATATGCCCCGATTTGATTGCCATGCCCTTGACACTACCCCGACACTACCACCTTAACTAACAAATTTGCTGTGGGAAACCCTGTACTGATACAAAGCTGAATGCTAAATCGGTAAAGTATCCCTTTAAAGATTAATTTAGTGCGAGAGAGAGTGAGCGAGCGAGATAGTGAGACCAATGCGACTCTATTTACTACCATCAATATAACCATAAAACATATAATTGTATCGGTTTCTCTTAAAATTATAGTATAAAGAAGATAAGAATGAATACACTGTGCAAGACAAAGACGACTAACAGAATAACGTGACTGTATTCACTTCCATCAATATAAGCAAAAACATATCATTTTATATGTTTCTCTGAAGATTAAGAATATGAGGATTAATGCACTGCACGAGTCAGAGAGAGACTGACAGAACAATGCAAATGTATTCACTACATCATAAACAATACGAGCATTAAACATGTCATTTTTGGGCGTCTCAGTGGGTAGCACTGTTGCCTCACAGCAAGGAGGTCCCTATCAGGTGGCCTTTCTGTGTGGAGTTTGCATGTTCTCCCTGTAACAGTGTGGGTTTACTTTAGGTACTCCCACAGGCAAACAAACATGCAGGTTAGGTGAATTGGAGATACCAAATTGCCCCTTCCCAACTTGTGTGGATCAACTTGTGTATAGATTAACCAGTTCTCACCATGAACGTATCCATATATGCTGGAATGGCATAAAGAATAAAAAAACATGTTGTTTTATTACAAATAATTTTAAATGTGCTTTTGTGGTTCGGTCTAAAAGTAAACTCCTGAGTGTTTGTGTATTTTATTGTAAAATAATGAAAATCATTTTGACTATTTAAAACACTAGCATGTAAAAGCAGCATAAACCCAAAAGTCTTTATTTTTTTATACCACAATGCTCACCATCTGCTAAAAAACATGTATTTTGTGTGCGTAGAACAGATGACTGACTGTTAAGACTAGTTCAAACAACTAAGGCTAAACACTGCTACTATTTTTTTTCCTGAGATTCTCCTGCTTTGTTGTGGCTGATGCTGCAGCGCAAGCTCTTGAAACTCTGCCCTCCTCTGGAAAGCGAGAAAACTTCACACCAGAGACGTATTCTACATCTTGTAAACAGGGGTTAAACTATAGCTTAACTGCACCAAAAGTCTGAAAGGATGTTAAATGCATAAATGTAATAAAATCATCAAAATCTGTCTATGATTATCTGCACACTACATCACTGAGGCTATAAGTCTACAAGTATTTAATTACACATATTTGCAAAGAGAGGATGCATTTTTCAATGCAACTTTCATGAAGTAAAATAAAAAGGTCCTTCAGGCCTTCAGTTCAAAAGTGCTTAAAGTGTGAAGGAAGGTTTAGTTTATTATACATAAGTCCTGTTATAATAAATTTGTCTTACTCTATTAAACTCCCATTATAATAAATGAAGCTGACTGTACAAAACTCCTGTTATAATAAATGAAACTCACTACACAAAACTCAATATAATGACTATACAAATGTCCTGTTATAATTGTTAAATCGCTTAAGGGCGTTCACATTATAACGATAACAATAACTTTAACTATAACAATAAATATATTAGCGTCCACACCACCGAATTTGCTGTACTTGTGCAAATCACATTGCTTCAATGGCATTAGCTAATATTGCATATTTCATTTAATAAAAAATTTTGCAACTGTTTACATGTCACTCGATGAGTAAATATGCTGTTCTTGTTGCATTTACACAGTGGGTATAACCAGCAGATCAAACAAACTGCGTTTTGCGTAACTTTGAACAGTGAATCTAGTAGTTTGTGTAATCTAATATCTAACCTTTTGGTGTAGTCAATGATGTAGAAAAATGCTTTACGTCATCAATTTTACAGCAACTGCAAAAGCGCTGGATTCCTGAGGTAATTTTATGTTATGGAACTCAGCAATGAGCTTCTCCACCATGTCATCTGCCATTTCAAATGCACGTGCACTTGAAGTTGTAATAGATTTGACAAGCTGTCAATGGTTTATCGTTTATCAGTTAGGGGGAAAATCGCTCCGAAAGTGATCCCAACAATACCGTTCATTGTATATTTATTGTTATAGTTGTGGTGTGAACTCTGCTATTCTATTTAATATAAAATAATTTTTAAAACTATATTTTTTATAGTTATCGTTATAATGGGAGCGGCCCTTTACTGTACAACGCGTGACACATCATCGTCATCATCATCCTCACATCCTTTAAAACTTATCTGCACTGGTGACTTACTTAAACGCGTCTGATTGCCTTTACATTCATGCATTCAACAGACACAACTGTGATTAGTTGTAAGGCTCAATGAATGCATATGAAGAAATCATATATGTGATCAAATGACATTTTCACATTTCATTTTAATTGTAACAGTCGTAATGAATTTAGTTTATTCCAAAATTATGCATGTTTTTCACAAGTCTTTGTGTTCAAGTCTACATCAAGTCGAGTCAGCTGTACATGAGTCCAAGTCACTTTTTTGTGACGAGTCCACGTCGCAGAGAGTTTCTATCTCTGCTGTAAATAAATGACCACAGCAACAGCAAACAGCCTACAGCTACAACATGAAAACTATTCATGTTACTTGGCACACTAATTGTTTATATATCTGTATATGAAGAAAAGCTTCTAGACATGCACCTTAAAAACTACATCATGCTGCTACAGTACTAAACCAGTACTACTACATAGTCGACACAAAAACAATGATTGCTCAGTCCTATATCAGTTTGATCCGCTGCTTTGTAATATTCTCTTTTAGTTTAACTATTTAAATTCTCTGACCGGAAATGTGGAATCTCCTATCAAAATACTGTTTATCTATTAGATGACAGCATCTTACCTCTGTGTAGTCAAAGTCTGAGAGCGGAGCTATACTCCTTATATACTCTGCTCTAGGATGATTAGACGGGTTGCCGATTGACACAGGGGGTGTTAAGGTGCTCATAGCAGACACTATCGTCTGAAATTGAATCAAATGTAAAACACAGATGTTAATAAAAAAAGTGAATAATTGAAAGACAAAGCCAAGCAATACACCAAGCAAAAAAGCTTTTGGAGAATGCAATTGGCTGTTGTTTTATATCTGACTTACCACAATGGCATCCTTCACATTTTTCCGGATATCCAGGATTTTCTGCTTCTTTTCTCTGGACAAAGCAGGAGGTACAAATATAATGTCATGAAAAAAATGGCATTTATAAAACTTTTTTATTTGTAATTTTTTTTATTTCTTAACGCAATTCCACCATCTATGGCCACATTCAGGATGAGAACAGGTAATCTATACATAACATAGGCCCTGTTAATCTGGTTGTAAGATGCATTTTGTCAAATTAGATCATAAGTGGTGTTTTAATTCATCCCTTTTGTCCACTTTCGACAGCTTTTGTCCCGATTTCTCGAAGGGCAAGTTGTTAAAGCACCAGCAGGGGAACTGATGGGTTTAAATTGACTCGCACTAATATCATGCAAGTTTACCGCTGCTTGTGTTGTATGTAAACATGCTGCACGAAATGTTTTCATGTTTATGTAAGGGCTCTTTTCAAATTTTTAAGAGCAATTGATGAAATAAGCTTGTGCAATTCCCACGCTCGCAAAATGACAAAAAATGAAAGAGATGAAGAGCAGTTGCTTTAAATTTATCAATGATAGCCTAAAGACTGTGCTGAACACTGTGGACTCCCACCAGAGAACACTGTGGACTCCCACCATGGTTTTCTAACAAATGTAATAGCTGAGCTTACTAAAAAGATTAAGTAAACTTAACTTATTTAAGTAAGTTTGTTAACCTTACTTAGTTTAACTAAGTAATCCCAACTTTTTTCTATGCAAACTCAAGTCAACTTGATTAAACTTAAAAGATTAATTTAGCTCAACTTAAAATTTCAAGTATTTTCAAAAAGGATGACTGCACAGTAGGTGGCAGTAATGCTCCCAAGGAGTAAGTGGTGGCTTAACTGAGTGGTTAACTGAAGAAGACGACAACAGCACATGGTCGGATAAGAGCATGAGGAGGTAAGTTTGTGCTTATATATCATTTTTATTTTTTAATTGCTACATTTTTATTGCCATATTACAATCACAGTTTGTAAACATTAATATTTTGTCGGTAATAATAAAATTGATGCATGCTAATTGATCACAATTAGCAATCCAACAACTGCTAATCATTTATGTTTAAAGATAAACATATTTTCGTTCAACAGACATAAGTAACTAATATGCAGAGGTAGATTGAGTAAAAATTTAATTATATAAAAAGTTAGTTAAAGTTAAGCCTTATAGTAATAACTGCTTGAGTAAAAGTAAAAGTATGCAATGGAAAAACTGCTTAAGTAGTGAGTTTATAATTCTTGTTGGTGTGGTTTATAATAATAAACTACATGAAAATGCTTAGAACTGCTTATAAAAGGTAAAATAGCACATTTAATGTAGGTGCTTTCAAAATTGTTACTCAAGTCAATGTAATGCAGTAAGCATGTTTCTACCCACCTCTGGAGAAAAAACATTAATAATTTCATACTTTAAAATGCCAAGTTATGTTAAATAAGAGATGTGCTGTATAAAAAGTTTTAAGTTTATAGAGTGAATGCTAAAAATTTTGTTTTTACAATTGCTTTTTAGTATCTATCAATCAACATACTATGTTTTTTTTTTTTTTTTTTTTTTTTTTAACATACTATGTTAATTGTATATTATTATTATTATTTAGCAGGAGCTTGTTTCTTTGAAAAGTAAACCCTTCAGGGAAAGTCAGGTAATTAACACACATTTTATTTAGGGCATGTAAAAACTTTTTAAATCTTGATATATTGTTTCTTTTGTTATCTATATAGCACCAAAAGTGGTTCTTTGCTCGTAATCATAGAAGAACCGTTTTTAGTGCCATATAGCACCGGTGAAGCACCAGTGAAGCACCTGTGTAGAACCAAATAGGGGCCATTTAGCACCACATGTGGTTCTACATAGCACTATTTGGTTCTACAGAGGTGCTTTACTGGTGCTTCACCGGTGCTATATGGCACTAAAAACGGTTCTTCTATGATTACAAGCAAAGAACCACTTTTGGTGCTATATAGCACCGTTTGTTTTTAGAGTGTATAGTAACGTTACTGTGGAGTACAACCAAGTCGCAAGCAAAAACCTCAAGCAAGAATTGTTCTCATCCCTTGCTAAACATAAGATTTTGAATGAAAGAAAAGTTTAAAAGCTCTCTTGAGTATCTAATAGTAATTATTTTTGTATTTTTGTTTTAAATAGTTTAAGTCCATATGCTAACTTTTAAGTAATCTGTTCTCATTGTTGATCTCAATGTTTTATGTATTATTCGTCAGAACATCACTGATGTCACTGCTCGGTGGACGGTAGTTCTCCGTGGTCTTGCTATTCTTCTTGCGGAAGACACTACAGACTTCCTGAAAACAAACATGGTTAGTATTCTTCTCGTTTAATCAATATGAGATGTCCTAATTTTTGTGTTAGCATTTAATTAGCATTATTAAAGAAATAATGTGTAAATAGAAGATAATTAAAGGCACCAAGGCACATCCTTTTGTCCCACAATTCTACGCGTGAGTATGCTCAGGATTGGTCGAGCCTGGTTGAGTTCGATAAAATAAAATGGTGGCCAAGAAAGCAAATGAGAACACATTTAGTGTAAATAAAGTAATATTTTCACTTTTGGTTGCATTTCTAGCGAGAAATTTGTATTGTAGTTTTGAACTCTTTCCCCGCCATTGAGTTATTCCGTCAATTAAGAGAATCGATAACTTCTGATAAATGCTGTGAATAAATGAAAACACAATTAATTTGCCAGTTAAAGGTTTTATGCCAATTACATAACCAATTCAAAAATTATAAAGAAAGCAAAACATCAAATATTCAAAGATCAGTCTGAGATGTATACCTGAAATACATCAACACGACACTATGGGTTTTGGTTGATCGCATTATGAGTGAACAAAGCTTAATACAGGTGTTAAGTAAGGGATAATGTAGAGGCAGCCGGTAGTTATCGGGAAATAAGCCCCGACAGTGTGATCAGGACCCGACGCGAAGCGGAGGGTCTTGTATCACACTGAAGGGCTTATTTCCCGATAACTACCGGCTGCCTCTACATTATCCCGCTTATTACACGGCTAATTGTCACATAAGAAAAAAACCGGACATGAATATGAATCTTTATTTTATTGGCATATTTGTTTTAAATTAACATTTTTATCCTTCCGCGAAACTTTGCACATATGCATAAAATTATCGTAATACCTTATTAAGATCCTCTGCTTCATACTTGTCTGTCTCCATTTTTTCTCTTTTAGCCAGTCTTTGAGAAGTTTTAATGCCCATTCTGTATTTTTTTGTGTGTTGGCTTCGTAGCTGTCATGCTCTATTTTGTCAAGTTCAGTCTCAGTAAGCTGTCTGTGTCTTGTCGTGGTTGTCCAGTGTTTGTCACAAGATGGCGCCAAACAGTAATCTTTATTGATCTTTATTGGCGCGGAGCGATTTTACTCGTACAAAAAGTACCGGCTATGCGTTATAACTTTGGAGCGGTTATTATTTGAAAAGAACGAACCTGCAAATGTCTCAACTGACCAATAAGAATCAAGCATTCCAGAGAGCCGTGTAATAACAGTGTATAAACCGTTTTGAGCTGTCCACTTTTGACTACATTCAGATGTATTCAAAACAGATTAGAACCGCTAAAACACGCTGTAACCCGTATGCTGGAAATAATTTTGACAGGTACAGTTTAATAATACACAAAATTAAATCAAATGTCTTTTAATAACATATGATGTTATAGTTACAAATGATTAAACCAAATAGTGTGTTTGTGACATTCGAACATCTTGTCTTAAAACTGAAAATAAACAGGATTTCCTGTATTTGTTAAAAATAAGCTAATAAAATAGTTCAAATAAATATTTAATGTTGCTTACCTTATGAGTAAAATAGCCACATAATAAGTGGGATAATGCACAGACAGCAGGTTGTTATCGTGAAATAAGCCACTTCAGTTTGATACAAGACCCTCTGCTTGACACAGAGTCCTGATCACACTGTTGGGGATTATTTCTGCAAAAACAACCTGCTGCCTATACAATATACCTTACTTATAGAAGAGTTTTCTAACGAGATATTATTAATTAAATATGTTCCAAGGATGTTTTTGCACCACCAGGAAAGAAGCTTCTGCTGAAAGGTCCAAATTATTATTGGCAATTCTAACCGAAGCACTGACACAAATTTAAGTGTCACTTCAAAAACTAGTAACATCACCTTGAACAGTTTAAATTTTTAAATGACACATGCACTTTGCATTTGTATTATGAGAATGTATATTAATATTGCGTTTCTATCTTATTAGGACTGTGATGGTGACCCACCTCAACTATCAATAGGAATTCTCAGTCTGGTGCCGGAGGACAGACACATTTCTCCACATGGTTTACAGCAATTATTTGGTAGGGTGTCACAGCCATGGATGGACTTGAGAAAGTATCACATGCCATGTGTTTAGTTTTTGGACTGATCGTTGTTTTAAATATGGAGTACCCCTTCACAGCTTATTTTGAGTTGATTCACAGGGTTTTTCTTTCCCTGGGGCAAGTCAAAACTGCCATCACTACAAAACATACTAATGTGAAGTAGTGCGTTTTGTGTGAAACAAGTCCGTGTTACTGTAGATCTGTTGCATTTTGGGTTTTTTATTTTTCGTCAACCTGGATACAAGTTCCAGAAAAACTCAACTTTAATTGCTGCAAAACTTTGATGTTTTTGTTAAGATGTATTTTGCGTGTTTCTGATGGCAGAAACAAGACTGTTACTGTAGGTCTGTTGATGCAATTTGTGATTTTTTTTATCAGTCACATGCCAACCTGGATACAAAACCAAAACTGCAGTCACTAAAAAAAAAAACTTGTTTTGAATTTGTTTGTCAAAGTGTGTTCATTGTGTTTGTAATAACAGAAACAAGACTTGGGTCTATTGTTGCATTTTGGGTATCCAGATTGATGGGTGACTGAACACAAACCCCTTTCTGGTGTGTGTGTGTGTGTGTGTGTGTGTGTGTGTGTGTGTGTGTGTGTGTGTGTGTGTGCGTGCGTGCGTGCGTGCGTGCGTGCGTGCGTGCGTGTGTGCGTGCGTGTCAAAAATGTTTTACTTTGTACACTGTTAACATGTTTAAAATAAATGTTTTAACCTCATTTTGTTGCTTTTTGGCTTTACTCGTTTTTGTTAGTTCAGCTTACTTACAAATGTAAGGCAATCGGTTTCCTTATATTTACATGTAAAGTGAACAATAAAAAGAAGTTATCTCAACTAATGATTTTAAGTAAAGAGTACTTAACTTTACTTTGATTAATAAGTTTAGCCTACTTGTACTGTTAAGTTTTGACAACTTAAAATGAATACTCTACCTTACTTGATGAATAAGTTTAGGCTACAAATAATATAAAGTTTTGCCAACTTAAAATCAATACACTAACTTACTTAAAATTATGAGGCAATCGGTTTCCTCACTTTTTTAAGTAAACTCAACTTATTACATTTTACAGTGTATCTGTCTGAAGCAGAAAAAAACAAAACACCATCTATCATACCCCCCCCCCGCGCACTGCGCAACGCAAGTGTCTTTTGCTAGTTTCAACCCAGCAAAATGATCATTTTCCCATTTATCGCCATGTTGTTAAAATAACAAATGCATTTGCACCCAATTTTCTTGTCAGAAAACGAAGTGTGTTCAGGTGCATTGTTGGCGCATTGCTATTTTGAGGCAACTAAAATAGACTACGCCATTGACCAACTAAAACCTGGTCTAAAGTCTAAAGTCTTTGGCGCAATAGTGTTTTTGTTATTTAATGAGAGCATTAGAAATATGCGCCTATAACCCCGGATTTCCACCGACTGCGGAGCAGCTGCAGATCAGCTCCGCTGCGTTACGTCTCCGCACTCTGCCGTCCGCCAATACCCACCAGTTCCGTTTTTGTTGCAGAGCGGCTGCGTGCTGAAGTGACGAGGTCTCGTAATTCACGTGATGATCGCGCGATACCTAGTTCTGTCTCTGCCCATTATGCCGTTGAATTATGAAGTTTTTACAAACCAGCCCAGATCACAACACGAGATCTCGCATAGACAGAGCAGTACATCAAATCCATCCAAAATTCAAAAAATAAGAAGGCTGCTAAAACATTTATATATGCTTTATCTTTAATGTATTTATTTGAAACTCCCCTGGCTCTGTTCCTGTCTATTATTTGTTGTTTCTGTATTAATGACTATATTTGTGTGTGTTTGTAATGTTTGTATTGCAAAGATTTAATAAAAAACACGAGTTCTCGTGAATTCAGGTATGATCACGCGATAAAGTCATGGCTCCGCCCTGCGGAGCTGTCCGGCATCCGTCAAAAATAGAAGCTCTGCGTATTTGTGCCGGAGGGCTGCGGATGGCCGGAGCTGTGACGGATTCGGAGCGCAGTCAGTGGAAATACACACATTGACTTGAATGGAAACCGATTGACTCCGCCGCCGATCCGCAGCCGTTCCGCAGTCGGTGGAAATCCGGGGTAAACGGGATGACAACACAGGTTTGCTTATCACACACATGAATGAGCAGCAGCAAAAAAAGCTTTTAAATATGAAATATTAAAGGATTAAAATGTGAAAAATTATCATTGAGTCTCTTTGACATAAATGAGCACTGATTATGAGACGTTAGAAGGCATAAAGAGCAGCTTCCAGTGTTTCCGCTATATACATTCTACCGTGGCGGCCCGCCACGCCTAAAACATCCCCGCCACGCCTTTGGTTGTGGATAGAAGGGATACAGCAAACGAAATCTTGTCGGATGAGCACTGTTTTATCCTAATCCTTCACCCAAACCCAACTCTAAACACAAAATTTCACACGATTGTAGGATGTATTTGTATCTCATTTAGCCAGAGCCGCTGTTAAATCCTAATAATCCTACCTCCAAATCTAATCATTAACTTTTCTGCATTTGCTGTATCCCTTCTAGACAAAACCCACGGCAGCTCCCAAAATAAATAGCCCTGTCAGACTGGCTGTCTTTAAAAATAAATAAATTCCTTTCTGGATTCGCGTTGTAAACTCATTTATAAATAAATCGCCTAAAATATCATAATTTCCCCCATGGGTTTAGTTTAATGCACAAATAGATTTAAATCAACAGATGATGATTAGGCTACGTCTCTGTTTTGAGAAATAATAATAAAATAAATAAGCCTACACGAAATATGTAACACTTAAATAATTATCAGATTGACTAAACGAATAAAAAAGTATTTGAGTTGCTGTTCTTTTTTGTGACGCGCTCTAAAACCAAAGCAGCAGAAAGCACGTCATGTTTTTAATTATTTTAAATAAGCACAATGTTTTCTCCTTATTGTGAGTTTACACAAATAAAAATACAACATTTACAGTTTCGAATGTTGTTTTACTTTTATCTGTATGACAATAAATTTAGGGTAATTTAAGGTGCAAGGTCATCACGCGTATGATGTTCATCGGCACATGCACACCGACGCTGCGCAGGGCTGCAAGAAATGACATAATTAAACTTTCGATTTAACATATTACGAGTTTTTTTGGCAATCATTTGTAATCACTGTTCTCATATTATCAACTTATCAGGCCATTAGTTATTCAGAATATAGGCTATAAACGCAGCGCACTTCTGTGCGCTCAGCTGTCAATCTGCTGTGCTTTAGATCGACACTCACAAAGTTTCACATTAAATGATAAGATATTTGTCTAAAAACAAAAGGCTAAATACTGAATACTACTTATATGGGACTACAAGACATTAATAGTCGAATCTGTTTGGAAGGAAACTTACATTATTCCTGTGGGGAGAGATGTACGTTGGTAATAAAAACTTGAGGCAGAAGGTGAGGCTGTTTTATCTGTTTCAGATAGGAGGATCGGGGTACCCGCGGGTAAAACGCATAATATTTGTGGTAACGAGTGTAATAATATTAACATGTCATTTGCGTTGTAGATGCAGGTCGGGACTCAATAAAATTAATTGCTAGTCTAACATCCAACACTAAAAAGGTTAGACCGTTAAAGGTTTCTCTTTAACTGCGCGATTTGCGGTGTGACCGGGTCGGGGTCTTTGTCAAAAATAAATTGCTGCTAATGTCGGATAACTGTTCGGATGTTCTGTCAATCACAGCGGGGCGGGTTATCAAACAGGATTGTGCGTGACTTTGCTACAGCTCTGTAACGCTAAACACGAGCACGAACTTGCACACTACATTAAAACTACAATGAAAGATCCGTATGAAGCTATAAAACGTATTTTTTAAGAAAATACAATTTAGATCAAACATAGAAAAGCAATATGCTATAAATTTAAGGAAAAGTAAATGACAGCATCAAAATTATAAAAAAAATAAATGCTTTGCTTTAAACAAAAGCATCTGTTTTTAAATGTTTTTTAAATGCTACCACACAGATTTATTGTATATGATGACTCTGTACCTGTGCGGATATGGTGAGAGGAGAACCTTTTTTTTAGTAATGTTTTTCAAAAAATCCATGGCGCTGTCCGAGTGCTGAAACGGCTCTCCACACGTTTGTACATTTTTTAACTCTTGTTTGTATTTTTAGAGTACCAACCTATTCTTGCATATTTGCAAATATTTTTATGAGATTACAATTATTATTTAGGATATCAATACATTTACACAAATTAAAGGCCTGCTATTTTTACTTCCATGACTGAAAAAAAAACGTCTTTTAAAGGTTTTAATCCAAAAAATCCAAAAAATATATAATTTCAATACTTTTTCAATAATTTCAAATGAAACGCCCTAAGCCCTTGATCACATGGAAAATTGAGACAGCCCCCTCCGTCATTTGAACTCTGCAAAGCGTGAGCTGATGAAGTGACGTCACAATCATGTTGCATTGTGGTATATATATATATAAAATTGAATTGAATTGAATTATATGAAGCTGCCTAAAGTAGTTATAAACTAGAGTTTTAGGTGTATCGGCATCAGGCACGTGCACACATAGACATCAAAGGGGGCTTGAGCACCTGCCCTTTTTATTCCTGGAGAGAAAGTGCCATTTTTTTCTGGGGTGCTTTTTAAAAAAAAAATATGATCCAGTGTTTCCGCTATATACATTCAACCGTGGCGGCCCGCCACTCCTAAAACATCCCCGCCACGCCTGCGGTTGTGGATAGAAGGGATACAGCAAACGAAATCTCGTTGGATGAGCACTGTTTTATCCTAATCCTTTAATCAAACCCAACTCTAAACACAAAATTTCACACGATTGTAGGATGTAATTGTATCTAATTTAGCCAGAACCGCTGTTTTCATCCTAATAATCCTACCTCCAAATCTAATCCTTAACTTTTCGGCATTTGCTGTATCCCTTCTAGACAAAACCCACAGCGGCAGCTCGCAAAAAAGCTACCGAAATGTCCGCTCTGCGAGACTGGCTGTCTAGAAATAAATTCCTTTCTGGATTTGCGTTGTTCACTCATTTATAAATAAATCTCCTAAAATATCATAATTTCCTCCATGGGTTTAGTTTCATGCACAAATAGATTTAAATCAACAGAGGATTATTAAGCTACGTTTCTGTTTTGAGAAATAATAATAAAATAAATAAGCCTATATGAAATATGTTGTACTTAAATAATTATTAAATTGACAAAACGAATAAAAAAGTATTTGAGTTTGTTCTTTTTTTGTGACGCGCTCTAAAACCAAACCAGCAGAAAGCACGTCATTTTTTTAATGATTATAATAAGCACAAGGTTTTCTCCTTATTGTGAGTTTACACAAATAAAAATACATCATTTGAAGTTTTCAGTCCGACCGGACGTGACATGGGGGCGTGGCAGCATCGACGATCCCATTTTTTAATTCAAAGTTTGAGGTAGTGACTTAATTTCGATCGATTTCCTTAGTCAGTATCCACCTAAATGATGTGACGGCAGCCATATTTCACCAGAACGCCCACCACACACTTTATTAGTGGATAGGAGACTGATATAGCCAATTAGTATATGAGGGGATGATTAGTAGGCCAACAGACAAGTTTGGCCAGGATGCCAAGGCACACCCCTACTCTTTTTCGAAATAACATCCTGGGATTTTTAACGACCACAGAGAGTCAGGACCTCGGTTTAACGTCTCATCTGAAAGACGGTGATTTTGACAGTATAGTGTCCTCATCAAAATACTAGGGTGTTAGGTCCCACACAGACCACAGACTGAGCACCCACTGTTGGTCTCACTAACACCTCTACCATAAGCAACCTAGTTTTCCCAGGAGGTCTCCAGCCTCAGCCCTACTTAGCTTCAGTAGGAAACAACTTTTAGGCTACAGGGTGATATGTTGGGCCCTATAAAATCAGTTTTATTTTTTCCCAAATTCCGTTTTATTTTTTCCCAAATTCCGTTTTGTCCGTTTCAATTTTTGCAAATTGCGTTTTAATTTTTGGAAAAAATTTTTTTAACCATTTACTGTTATTTTAGTCACAAAATGAGTGTGCCTTTAATGTTAATAATTAAAATGTAAATTATTTGGGGGGAAAACGGGATAACATGATTACTTAGCAGGCATGCACACACACACACACACACACACACACACACAACTCAATTCAATGCATTGTTTATTGTTGTTTCAGAAAGCTACAACAAGGTGTCAAAGCAGTGGTGCCTTCAGAAGTGCCTTAAACACATCGGTCCAGCGGAATGCGATTCATAGTTTAAACAAAATCGCTTGAAATGCAAATAACTTTACAAACATACACAGGATAGTGATCTGACAGCATGAGCGTGCCGCTCGTTGCACGTGCGAGCGAAAGAGAGCGGCGCCATGATGCAGATGATTATATTTTAAATGCGAGGTATAGTTAGTTTGCCTCAGCTCGCTTGAAATGCATAAAACTGAACAAATACATGAGGATTTGTGTTCAGACTTGGGACAGATGCGAGAGCGTGTGCACATGAGATGGGTGCAGTGAGACAGATGTGGATGAGAGAATGCATGTATCTTTGTACTCACAGTGAACAAAACTTGACAAAACTTAAAAAATTATCCGGTAACATAAAAGTAATGTGGGAACTGCTCGGAACTAAGTGCCTAGCGTCGAATTTATAAATTTTTTCGCTGACGAAAGCAGAGTCGTGGAGAGCCGCTTCGCCATGGTTTCAGTGTTTTGGAGGGGGTCTGAAACGACTGGAGGGGGTGTTTCGCCCAGATTTACTTCCCGGTCCGCATTTCCTCCAGACATACGTTCTTCTCCAACACAAAAACAGAATTTTATTCAAAATATGTAAAATACACTAGATTCCGTGTTAATTTGCCAATTCCGCGATTCCGTCCGTGATTCCGTGATCGCGGAAATTATAGGGCCCTAGATATGGCTGCAGGCTTGTTATATTATTTAATTGGGTAAATTTTTGGTAAATTATAGTTTTATTAGATAATCAAATAAATAAGACAACAAACTTGGTATTACTTTATCTAGAAAAAGAGTTAAAAGTTACAGTCATCAAAGAGCTTACATATTAGCTTGAAGAATCAGTATCAGTCACTGTTTTCGGTCGATCGTGACGACAACAAATCAGTACTGGGTATCGGAGCAACCCTATTAAATATAAGCAAAAATAAAAAGGACTAAGCTAGGCTTAACCATTTTTTATAAAAACATTTAGCCTACCTTGCACATTTACTGCACCTATTTTTCCTTGATGTTTTGCGTTTACCAATAAATAAATTTGAAATAAATTAATTAATTATATGCAATAATACGTTTCTACATATATGCTACATTATAATAACAGCTCAACAATACAGCTTATTTGAGAAAAAATTAAGGTGGTAATTCATACCGAATTGCGCTATTAAGCCACCCAAAATCCCTAACAACATAATTAAACCAAGGTCTTCACAGATTCAACATACCCACCCACATGTACATACCCACCTAAGACTTTGGCCATTTCCCTGCTTGTTACTTTCTGTGTGCCCTTTCCAGTGCAACAGTAATGTCATTGATCGCCCGGGCCATGCCAGTCGCAAAGATTAAACACATTTACTAACAGAGGTGGGTAGAGTACCCAAAATCTGTACTCAAGTAGAAGTACAAGTACTTATACAAAAATGTACTCAAGTAAAAGTAAAAGTATCAATCTAATTATTTACTTGAGTAAGAGTAAAAAAGTATTAGATGAAAAAACTACTCAAGTAGTTAGTTACTCGTTACTTCCGATCTGATAAAGAAGTAGCGCAAAAGCACTGAATTTCAGACTACTTGGAGGGTTTTCACAAACCTTTCCTTAAAAGTCTCATTGTTCTGCTTATATACAAGATATAGCCTATCTCAGTCCTGCAACGGGACATTAACATCACATAACTTGTCAGCATCTGCCTTTAAACATGCAAACAGTAAACAAAATTTGACATGTGTGTCTGTTTGTTATCATGTTTTTATATGAATAGGTTATTTTCATTGCCATTAAAGTGCAATTACTGAACATAAACACGAGCAAATCAACTCTACATTTATTATAATATATAATACATGTTTCTTTAAAATCAAACTTTATTCTTTTATTTTTATTCATTCATGCTTTTGGAAGGATTTAAATAAAATACAATCCCGTTTTTATTTGAATGTATTTTCTACACATTGAGGTGTCAGGATTTGTGTACAAATGCAAGACGTCCTAACATTTTGGTGTTCAGTTTGTTTAGTTGTGGGGAAATTATACGGAAATGTGCAGATGAACGTGCTGTTTGTATGGTTTAACTTACACTAGGTTTTGTCATCGCTTGCACAAGAGTGCATATGGCAAAAAAACTCGGACAGTGTGTGAAATTACCATTAATAGTGTTCAAATAGACATTACTGACACTTACTTCAGGTTGGATCTTGAATTCCTGTATGCTGAGATGTCAGCTCGTTTATTGAACAAAGCATGCATCGCATCATGAAACTATTCTTTTTGACCTCTTGGAGTGAAAACATAGACCGAACTTGAAGCCGCCATGCATGATGCATGCCTCCGATATCTCGCACAATGCACACGCGCCCTCATCTGCTTCTCCTGTCATCTACGCGCGGTCGCGCGCGCTAAAGGGTGACCGCGCGGTCGCGCCCGCTACAAAGTGACGCAGCCTGTCTCGCGAAACTTTCGAACACGCCCTATAAACTTTAAAAAAAATATATATATTCATTAATTATTACCATTTGAAAGTAGCGCAGTAACGCCGCAGAATGTAGCGAAGTAAAAGTACAGTTTTTTCACTAGAAATGTACTTGAGTAAGAGTAAAAAGTACCCATCCTTAAATTTACTCTAAAAGTACTAGTTACCCAAAAAATTTACTCAAGTACATGTAACGAAGTAAATGTAATTCGTTACTGCCCACCTCTGTTTACTTAAGTCATTGAGAGAACGACTGGCAATAACTGGCTTTTAAATTCAAAGACTAGAATCATTAGACACCACACATTAAATGATTTAATCTTATGACAAACAAAAACAGAGAGCAACTGGAAAGACTATGCATGATCAGTTGATATGACCAAATTACATTTATACATTTATACATTTAAACATCGTAATGTGTGTCCCCAGCTTATAAATCAGTGCAACAGATTAAGGGCTATTCAGAAAACGTGTTTCAAAGTTATAATTAGAAAGTATTCTAATGAGTGTAAACAGGCACGGGAAGGTAATTTGGAGAACCGGGAGAATTCCTGATGGGCAGCTTCACTTCCGTCGAGGTGTTTGTTTTTTACATTTATCACATTAGTGAGTCTATTTTCTCTTAAACAACTCTACACACGTTCCGCATTCTGACACCGCAGAGCACAGCCTCTGCATGGGTGGCACCATGTGAGTGAGTTCCCCCCCCCTCCTCTCCCATAGAGTTGGTTCGGTCCATAGGTAGGCTGGGCCGGCTCTACCATAACGGTATGCGTTTCAGGGAGGATGGATGGGAGGAAGAGACAGGAGGGGCTGTAAAAGCCAGGTTGAAGAAAAGAAAGACACTGAAGGAGGATGCTGCAAAATGTACCAAGCTTACAGATTTATTTTCAAGAGGACAAACACAGGTGGCGACAGGTAAAGAGAGATATGCCTAGTATTGATTAGCATTAGTAACTTAATTATTCGGCTAATATCGTTCTACCTATTCACAAGCAAAACTTTAAATCAAATATATTGATTAATCAAAATATTAGCCTTTTGTGTATCACCCAATACATGGTGATTCATAGACTATGTTATGCAGTTTAATATTGATAACAAAACTCAAGCTTGATCTGTGTATTCAGTAAAATTACTTACTGATGGCCGTTTGACAGGTTGTTAGTTGGAAACTTTTCATAGACGCAACAAGACGCATGTAGCAATGAGTGCTAACGCAGGATCACTGAACTCCTCAAAAGTCGCGTTACTCGCATACAGAAATACTTCAGATTTAAAGTAGATCACCGAGAGGATGAGCAAAATGTCAGGATGACAGTTCAAACAGGTGAGCTTCAGTCTTAATTGCGTTTGCATTATGATTGTTGTTGCATTTTAATGTTGGATTGAAATAAACCCCCGTTTGTAAATGTAATAGTAAGTACAGTACCAGCGGGGCCAGTTCTCATTTTGTTAGGTGTTCTTATTAGGGCCCAACAAAGCCCTATTGTTTTTGCTCAAATTTATATTTTTTAACACTTTTGGGCACTTTAGGAGCCTTAACATACTTGAAAACTCTTGGCAACCACGTCAGAGTCGTCCATCATTGCGACCGGGCAAAGACTGGAACACGGGTGTGGCACGGGGGCTCTGTAGCGCCCCCTTTTATGCAAATTGACAAAAAACGGGGTGAACATGATGCTAAGACATTGCACTTGCTAAATTGCGAAGGGATTTTTGATATCTCGAATGGTTCTGCCAAATCAGAGAAACAGAAAGGGGCTGTTTACAATTGGTATTAAGATGTGTTTTCATCGATCGGATCACAAGTGGATGAGAGAGACACATTACGTTTACACCTGGTATTTAAATCCGTCTCTTTTGTCCACTTTCGACCCCTTCTGTCCTGAATACTGTGAGGGGATGGTCTGTGAGACGGTGGGCGAGTCTCTCTGCTGTCATTCAAACGCGAGCGGGAGTAATAATGAATTATGAATTATATGGATGCAAACTAATATTATGTCGGAGTCCACTGCTAGCTGCACAGTGTTTTGTACGTGTCTATGTAAGAGCTTTCTCTGAATTTTCAGCGCAATTGATGAAATAGGATCACGCAACTTTCACACGCTTTCAAAACGAAACTACGGAGATCAGCCGCTTTAGGTTTATCAATGAAAGGCTAAAAATAGCGCTGTTCACTGTATGTTCACGCCAGAAGTAAAAAAAAGACATAAAACTTGTGTTTAGTACCTCAGATTAGATAAATGGGCGGAGAGAAGGCGGTCGCGTGTGGCTGTTCGAACACATTCAACCACATGTGCGTTCCGCAACTCCAAACCAATCTGATCGAAAGTGGTTTCGACTACCTCTGGATGTGGTTGAAAGTGGTCGAAAGTGGACGAGCTCAAAACGTTTTGAACACCGTTAACACCTGGCATTAACGTCGTCCACTTGTGATCCGATCGACAAAAACGCATGTTAATGCCAAGTGTAAACAGCCTCAAAGTGTCTAATATTGAAGGCAAAAAATTTCTTATTGTGATGCCACGCATGTTCGGCCAAAGATTCCGATCGCATTGATAGATTTTTGGACAGGTGGATTTTTTTGACATTTGCATGCGATGAACTTTTAAATACACCAAACATGGGTAACATGATGCAGAGACATTGTAGATGCTAAATAGCAAAGGGATTTTTGAGATCTCGAATGCTGTTCCCATGTAAACTCGTCAAACTTTACATTTATTTTTAAGGCATATTTAAGCCTTACAGTTTCATGCGGTAAACTTTTAAATACTCCTTCTAGGGATTTAATGTGATTGACTCCACAAGTGGTCAACATGATGCCGAGACATTGAAGAAGCTAAATTGCGAAGGGATTTTTGATATCTCAAACTCTGTTCCCATGGCAACGTGTCAAATTTACTTTCATGCATTTTTAAGATAGTTGTATGCTGTGAACTTTTAAACACTCCTCCTAGAGCAGTGATGTCCAATACTTCGATCGCATAGGCAATGCAGGTAGATCACACATAAGTTAACTGCTGCCTCACGCGCAAAATTGCCATTATAGTCTTAGAGTAATTGTGAAAAACAAGTATTTTTGAGTTGCTGCACCTTTCTTCTCAAATTTTTTTTAATCTTATGCCAGACCGCTGCAACTCAGTCGTCTAACTTCCGAAATTCACTAGGATGAGCATTTTTGCCCTCACGCAGGAGCTGAACCGTGCGCGAGCAAACGAGAGAGCGGCAGCATAGCACTAATTTATATGTTTCTGATACTGTTGTCATTTTCTAGTTTGTTTCACTAAACCGCATATCCGATATTTTAACTCTTTCACCGCCAGCGTTTTTAAAAAAAGTTGCCAGCCAGCGCCAGCGTTTTTCATGATTTTTACCAAAGTTTAATGCCTTCCAGAAAATGTTCTTCTTTAAATATATAAACATATAATATACCAAATGAAAGAACAGACCCTCTGCTTTCAAACAAAAAAAAAAAACGTTTCATCCTACCCTTAGTGGTTCTTTTGCAATCAGCTTTTGAATATGGGTAGGTTTTTGCAAAAACAACATATTTTGAGCAAAAAGCAGAGAAAATTCCATTTTTATGACGGACTTTTCATAGAGATCCCATTCAGAGCGATCTTTAAAACAGACACGGACATGCAGCAGCTTGCCATAGGGCAATACTTCCGGTTTTAAAAAGTTGCGGAAGTTGCGCCACCTGGTGGATAATAGCGGCATTGCGGAAAGACGGAAAATCTCGTCATTGGCGGAGAAGCGTTTTCTCTTAATTGACGAGATATCTCGTCAATGGCGGGGAAAGAGTTAAGGAGTACTCGACATGTACTCAAGGATTTTTTCCTCAAAAAGAATAGAGTAATGGTGACAGCACTAAATTCAATGAAGAGATATATGCAGTATAGTCTTAACACACAGATCTTGTTAGCTTAATCATTTTAAAAGTAGATTACCACACAAAAAAGTCTAGACACCCCTGTCCTAGAGGATTCATGTGATTCACACCAAACGTGGTCAACATAATGTTGAAACATTGTAGATTGTACGACGACAGTGGGGCCTCCAGCCTTAGTCAAACGGGTTGGTATGTATGGTCGGGTTGCGTTTTTCGCGCTTTCATGTGTCTTGTGAATAGTATGCCATACATACCCGTTTGCCACTGAACCTGCATTAACGACGACAGTGGGGCCTCCAGCCTTAGTCAAACGGGTTGGCACGTATGGTCGGGTTGCGATTTTGGCGCTATCGTAAGTCTTATGAATAGTATGCCATACAGACCCGTTTGCCACTGAACCTGCATTAACGACGACAGTGGGGCCTCCAGCCTTAGTCAAACGGGTTGGTATGTATGGTCGGGTTGCGTTTTTCGCGCTTTCGTGTGTCTTGTGAATAGTATGCCATACAGACCCGTTTGCCACTGAACCTGCATTAACGACGACAGTGGGGCTTCCGGCCTTAGTCAAACGGGTTAGCACGTATGGTCGGGTTGCGATGTTTTTGGCGTTTTCTCCTGGTCCTGTAAATGGTATACAATATAGACCCGTTTGCCACTGAACCTGCATTAACGACGACAGTGGGGCTTTAGGCCTTAGTCAAACGGGTCGTCAGGTTTCATTTTCTCTTAAAGATCGGAAGGTGACCCTTATTTACCATATATACCCTCGCATTGGGTCCCCAATTTGCTAAATCCTCAACTGTGGATAACATAATTATGCCGCAATAGTTAGTCTGTCTGGAACTAAGCTGAGTTAAACCACATCACTGTGTGACACTTCAATACATATGAACGGCCGCTACGCTAATACGATTTTGTTTTTCTCTCCCTGTCTCGTCCTCGACCCGAGGACAACGAGACAAACAGACCCAGTCCCGGTAGATGTGAAAGTCGGCACACCTCTGATCTACTGACCGTCCTTCAACGTTATGCCCAGCTGATGCCTGACCAACGATCACCGGCAGAACCGCTTAATCTCCGCTAAATCTCCTTATCCGTTCTCCCAAGGGTTTTTCCCTCCTAGGACTTATTTTTCCTCGGATAAAAGCACAGGGTTTTTTTTCTCCTAGGGGTTTTTTCAACCCGGGGAGGCAGCCTTTTTGGGCTTTACCTAGCTTCCTCTTCTATACGTTGCTTTAGTAATACGTGCACTTATAATATTGAGTCATAGCCGCAGCAAATTTAACTGCTCATGCTATCATGTATTTTGTTGTGCTATCTGTCGTTTTTCTGTGCTTTTCACTGCTTCTTTTTATGTAAAGCTGCTTTGAAACAATTGACTTTTGTGAAAAGCGCTATATAAATAAAATTGAATTGAATTGAAATAGATAAGGGTGTCACGATTTCGATTTTAAATCGAAATCGATCGAAATTAAGTCACAACTTCGAATTAAAAAAATGGGATCGTCGATGCTGCCATGCCCCCATATCACTTCTGGTCGGCTTGCCAAGCGAGGGGGAAAAACCTCTCAGAGGTGACTTTAAAAACAGCGCTCCAGCGAAACGCGATTTATATTTTAAACACGGGGGATGTAATGCTACAACTCCTTGAAATGCATATCATAAACAGGATTACTACCTAATGATCTGACTTCGGACAGAGCACAGCTCTCTCTGCACGTGCGCGAGAGTGAGAGAGGCGCCAAGATGCAGCAGGTAATATTTTTAACAAAAAGGATAGTTTGCCTCAGCTCGCATGAAATGCATAAAACTGAACAAATACGTAAGGATTACTACTTTAGTTTATGTTTAGACTTCGGGGAGATGCGAGAGCGCGTGCAGGTGAGACAAATAGAAGCGCAGCTGCTTATGACACACTGGATTTATTTAAGATGCTAGGAGTCCAAGACGCGCGCATTAAGTCCATGTGCATGCAAGAAGGAATTCTCTCTCTACAAGCTCTCGTGTAAAGTGAAGCCCACAAACCCCCATGCGAGTTGTGCAATGTGCATGTTAATGTGAAACTATAATAATAATAATAATAATAATAATAATAATAATAAATAATGGCATATCATTTTTGTCTTTCAAAAAAATATGTAAAAATCGAGAATTGAGTCATGACCTTAGAATCAAAAATGTAATTGAATCGAGGATTTGGAGAATCGTGACACCCCTAATTGTAGATGCTAAATTGCAAAGGGATTTTTGACATCTTGAATTCTGTTCCCATGGCAACGCGTCAAACGTTACTTTTATTTTCAGCAATATTTTAGGCTCTTGGCGTGCTTAAAATAACACAAACATCAAAAAATCTAAACATTTAAAAACTAATCTAAACAGATAAGTTGCTTTCATCAAAACAAATAACTTTCAAATTTACAGTCATTAGCTCCGCCCAACAGAAAGTCGGCCATTTTGGATTTTATGCTGATATTTGGACATTTGAATGCCCTACATTTTTAAATACTCTTCCTCAGAAATTCATGCGATTGACACCAAACATGGTGAACATGATGTTAAGACATTGGAGATGCTAAATTGCGAAGGGATTTTTGATATCTCGAAACGCTGTTGCCATGGGAAGGCAATATAGCCCGACCGATATTATCGGCTGGTATTAGGCATTTTCCAAACTATCGGTATCGTCATTCATAATCCATGGTGAAAATGAAAATATTTTTATTAAAAACAATCAAATAAAACTTAATTTAGAAGAAACTATGACAGAACAATGAACACACTAGATTCTTAATTAATTAAATGTGTTTAACAGAAACCTCTAACAGGAAAAGCTGATGAAGTGAAACTAAAGGGTTAATAAACACAAACCGAAGCGCTTTCTTTATGACCCACTCTGAATAATATTAAGCCTTTATACAACATAGATGTACAACGTGCATCTATCTGCATAAAATGCAAGACTTCAACTAGTTTCAACTAAGTTATCTAAAAAAAAGAAAGTTTAACTCCCTTTGTGGATGTGCATCATAAACAGCGCACTTTTAAACACGTCTAGTCAAAGCTCAAGCTTCATAACATTAATTGGCTTTAAGTGTTTTGCTATCATTTTAGCGTTTAGCTGTGTCGTGTCATCCTCTTACCTCAGTCAAGATGTAATGTTAATGCTCGTATGGCTCTCTGGTATCTCTTGACATTTGATGTTTAAATATGAGATGTAACCCATTGAACTTTTGACAGCGCAGTACATTTTGCACCTGACTGACTGTATTTCCGAAAATCACGGCATCCTTTTAAACCATAGTGCCTCAGTGATGTGAGTTGTGGCCGGCTTCACGGGATCGGCGGGCTGCAGGTTGCTGGTATCTCCAGACCCAGTCTTTACTACCACATGCACTTGTAACGCTAACCAGACATCCAAATGCCACCATATCCACAATAAATAAATAAATAAATAAACCCACATGATCATCGTTTTCGTGATCGATCATCGATGCCACGTTCGAGTACTCGAGCAATCGAGTTTTCTGTTTGATACGGAGCTCCGGATATAATTCAAATTAACAATTTGTTTCCACGACATCCACGTTTTACTAAGCTAATTCATAATTTGAAGTAATAATAATTGTAATAGTAATTACGAAATATTATAATAATTAATTCTAAGGAACAAACTGTTGAATATTGGGAACAAATTCTAAATTTATGGCCATACTTTAGACTAAATAAGAAAAAGAAGTGTCCATAATGTAGCATAAAAAATTATTTGTGGCCATAATTTTGTCCGCATGTCATCATGATCGGATTTACGGCTCCATTCAACACAAGCATTTTACCTTACCTCATCTGTATTTATTTATCATCGAATAGTATGTAACTAGCTTACCTTTTGATGCATTACCATGTTTTCGTAGCACATCCTTGTGCTTTCTTGCAATGTGCCGCTTCAGATTCCAGGATGAATATTTGCTAACTCTTTACAGTCTCTCCGCAGTCCCTTTCAATTTTTTCTTCCTGCTCAATCTTAACTTTGATTTTTACATTACATTTATGTATAAGGCTTGAATTCCATAACTTATTGCTAGACGTTTTTACAGATTATCGAACTAGCAAATTATCAAAGGGCGTTCTGGGTTCAACGAGCGGTGCTGAGGGAGCGGAATTTTCGGAAAGGCGCTTTGATGGTAATATTACCGCACCGCTCAACGCTCCGCTCCCACTAAGCTCCGTTCACATGCTCGCTCTGAAACATCAGGTAAAGCGCACAGGCTCTCAACTGAAGGAATACATATGCATACAAATAAAATGCTTTGGTAAAGTCTCACAAATTAAACATTGAACATTGTTGCATAAAAATAAACACTGAAGTTTATAATTACTATGTTTTTTTTTTTACATTGGGTCATAATATATCATATATTTTAGTTTGTCAGTGCGTTTTGTGGTGTTAGGAAGTGTTTGCGCATTTCTGCACTAACTCAAAATGTGCGTACACCACCTCCTGAGCTGGCGTAGGATTTGAGCGTGCCGTACGCCAACGTCCATATTGATAAATCTCAAAGTCACCGTGGTTTTGGGTGTACGCAAGGTGTACGCTGGAAATTTGGTGTACGCACTTGATAAATGAGGGCCATTGGCCATTGAGGAAACCGAAACACAGAAATAAATTATTAGGCCATTTATTAGTACAATTGCATTTATGGCTATCACTGTGTACTAACTTTACTAGGGGTGTGTGTGACAGATCACAAATCTCACAGTTCGGATCACATTACAGTTTTTGAGGCACAGATCAGATTATTTTTCGGATCAGCAAAAAGCGGTTGGGAAAAATCTAAAAACAAATAAAGAAATTGCAACATTTATAAAAAAAAGAAGTTGTACATTAATAAGGTTTGAAATTAGCATTAGGTACAGATATCAAATTAAATTAATCAAAACACTGTCTTTATTGTATAAATTAAATATTATTTTTAGAGCTATTTGTCTATTTGTCATGGGTTGTTTGATTAACATTAATGACACAGACTTAAGCACAGACTGGTTTCTGACTGTAATCTATACATACACTTAAGACATAAACAAATGTTTTTATTAGAAAAAGAATACTGTGGAGATAATTTTGTTTATATGTGTCCTGTCAATAACAGAGAGATTTAATGTTTGTTTGTTTTTTTGTTAAACGCGTATCTCAAACTTGAATAGTATGCCATACCGACCCGTTTGCCACTGGACCTGCATTAACAACGACAGTGGGGCTTCCGGCCTTAGTCAAACGGTTTGGCACGTATGGTTGGGTTGCGATGTTGGTGCTTTCGTGTGTCTTGTGAATAGTATGCCATACAGACCCGTTTGCCACTGAAACTGCATTAACGACGACAGTGGGGCCTCCAGCCTTAGTCAAACGTGTTGGTATGTATGGTCGGGTTGCGTTTTTCGCGCTTTCGTGTGTCTTGTGAATAGTATGCCATACATACCCGTTTGCCACTGAACCTGCATTAACGACGACAGTGGGGCTTCCGGCCTTAGTCAAACGGGTTAGCACGTATGGTCGGGTTGCGATGTTTGGCGTTTTCTCGTGGTCCTGTAAATGGTATACAATATAGACCCGTTTGCCACTGAACCTGCATTAACGACGACAGTGGGGCTTTAGGCCTTAGTCAAACGGGTCGTCAGGTTTCATTTTCTCTAAAAGATCGGAAGGTGACCCTTATTTACTATATATACCTTCGCATTGGGCCCCCAATTTGCTAAATTTTCGCTAAACACCGCAGACATGTTGCGTCAGACAAGCACGTACAGGTCGCAGTTTCTTTTTTCGTCATCACAACATTTCGGCCGATAAAAGTCTTTCGAAAATTTTCAGTGGCCGAATATTCGGTGCATCCGTAGTTTTTCAAAACAATTTGTTATGTTCACGCAAACTCTGTATGGACATAGATAATAATGAGCTAAGCAAATTTGTTGTAATGCTTATTATGCTTTCGTGAATTCTTGTCAAAACAGATGTTTTTGAACTATTCTGTCTGTGTATATGGGGCGCACTTGCCAAGCTTTATCTCTTTAAACATCAAGCAAGTCCAGCATGTTTTTGAACAGAGACATGTGGATGGACACGCATCTTTGAAATATTAGGTTAATCATTGAGGACGGTGCACCTCTCAGAAAACTTACAAATAACGATCAATTTAGACATTTAATTACTAGAGTATTGGGATGCTAGACAAGGGATTAATGTAAGCTACTTATTTTTTCTGAAAACCTCATTTAGACAGAATGGGTCACATAAGGAACTGTGCTGACAGACACAATAAATGCTTAAATGTGATGTACAGTATTGTTCCGGCTCTCAAGTTTGTTATTTTAACTCCACAATACAGTGATACATAGCACATAAGCACAAGCTGTATGGGGTTATGAAAGTGAGAAGTTTGTTTTCTATGCATATAGTAAAATCAAGTCATTTATCTATTTGATTTATATTATTAATATAATTTTTTATAGCTATTTACAGTTATTTAAGTTATAATTATAATAAAAGCAAAAATGCATTTAAAATGCCATTTTCATGTAATTTGACAAACGTCCGGTTCAAGACCCACCCACTTCCGTTTCCATCCGAATACAAATACAGATTGTTACGAAAACAGGTACAAATACTGACTCCGCTGCACACCCCTAGTCATATGTATCTCGGATGGCCTGAGTGTGAGTAAATCATGGTGTCATTTTCTTTTGCTTTAACTTTAGCCTTTTGCATTAATTGCTTTAACATTTTGTTTATGGCTACATTAAGCAATTAAGGAATTTTTTTGAACTCGCTGACAGGAACTCCTCAGCAAGTTTCTTAGGGCACCCAGAACTCTAGGATCGGCTTTGGATCGCCCTAGAAGTCAGGACAGATGGAAGAACATTTTGCTCGAC
The DNA here is from genome assembly GCF_030506205.2 of Paramisgurnus dabryanus. Lineage (NCBI taxonomy): Eukaryota > Metazoa > Chordata > Actinopteri > Cypriniformes > Cobitidae > Paramisgurnus > Paramisgurnus dabryanus. The sequence goes on along the minus strand of NC_133358.1, from coordinate 3,322,296 downwards.
TCATACTTTATATCTGATATATTGATATCTTTAAATCATTAAGTGGAGAGCAGGCGTTTTTTGTGTCTGCTCAAATGTTTTTTCAATGTGGTCGAAAGTGGACATGGTCTAAACATTTCACACCCCATTTAGGGTGGACATTTTGGCATCTCCAGTCTACCTAAACTAGGTTTCTTTAGACTGTGAAAGGAAACCAGAGTAACTGGAAAAAACCTATGCTGAGAACATGTGAACCAAAAAGGCCTCTTGACCCAGCTGAGGCACGAACCAGTGACCACAGAGTCACTGTGCTTCCTGACTTGATGATTTGTAACAAATGTAAATGTCATAATTGCTATGTGATTATTAGCAGTTACATTCCCACACACCTTAAATTGTTCTCACTGGCCATTCTGAGAATATGGACACCACTCTGATGGATAATCAGTATAGTTCAGATCACAAATTCTCACATCTACTACAAAGAATAAGCTGGCTAAAAATCAGTAATTAATCAGTTATTATATGTATTGTGGGCCTCTATGTTGCCTTTCACCACATACACTATTTAAGTATTTTTGGGTTTGCAAGATACATTCTAAATATACCCATGAAACCCTAAAATGCTGTATTCATCTACAATGCCTCAAATGCTGTAAGGAGACCAAAAAAGGCCCCCAAAATCATGTCGATGTAAGCAATATAGAAATGAGGCCCTAAAATGGTCCACGAGCCCACGAATGCTTCATGCGACTTTGCTAAGTGTCCACAAATATCCCAAGATGATGTCTACATAAGGCGTATCAGACTCATTTTTGAAACGGCTATAAAAACACAACAGGAGTAGAGAAGTAGATCTAATCAGAAAACGCGTCCGAAGCCTGTCATCCTCCACACATACAAAAACCCGCATCCATCATACAGGCCCATTGCTAGTAAAAATGCTAAATAAACACACACACTTACTCTGCGTTAAAGCCATTGACGTGCAGGATGCGCATCTGTTTGACTATGGTGCTCTTCCCGGACTCTCCAGCGCCTTTTAATCACATAAAAACACACGAGACATGATGCATATGCTAAATATAAGCACAACCAGAGCAAAAGAGATGATCCATTTTTGGATACTATTTGAATATATCCAGTTCGCTCAACAGTTGATTATGCTGATATATACGCATCCGTTTCAAATGTATCAGTTATGAATTGTTCCTGTCTTACCTAATAAGAGCAAGCGGTGTGTGGCTTTATATGCCTGTCTTTCTTTCTGTAACTGTTTCTCGATCTTTTTATTCGCCTCTCGTTGCGCTTTCTCGTCGATGCGCTGGTCTTCCGTCTTGCTGTTTCCCAAACAGCCCATCTTTGAAGCCTTTCTCCTCAATCACGCACTAAATGATAATATCTCAAATCGCTACTGTGATGACTTCAAATGTATCGAGTTAAGAAACGGGGCGAAAATCCGTGTGCCACGAAGAAAGATTTGGCGTTAACCCTGCACAAACCTGCGCGATGAATTCAATCCGACCCTTTCGACATATTCATGATCGATGCAGGAAAATTAGGCATGAAGCGCTTGAAGCTCAGATCTCTTTCTCTCCTCTCGTTACTTTGCTGTAATGTGTGTTTGTGTTTGCGTGCCTTTAACTCAGCACTGCCTCTCTCTGTGCTTACAGGAAGTGACACTTCACATTCAGCCTGCTGATCTCAGGTCAGCCCTGATCAGATCCCCAGATCATTTGGCTTTCAAGCTTCTGCAATTATTTTATCAGTGCTTAGGGACTTTATTACAGAGACTCTTAATCAATCTCTTTCTTATTTACATTTAAAGACGGATATTATTAGGAATATAACATAGTGTAAACAGCAAAAAAACAAGCAGTTTTAATACAAAAACTACAAAAATGTACAGAAGAGATATAAAACAATACAGTGCAGACTGAGGTTATTTAATGTAGTACTTAGTAACAGTTAAATTTAATCCTATATAATACAGGCACATTGACTCAAGTCTTCGCTAAAACAAAGCATTTACATTGGTATTGCCCAGATCCCAAATTTGCCCAGATCCCAAATTTAGGGATGTTTTTTCATAAGGGGTTCTAATAATGTTTGTTATAAAACTTTTCAGCATCATCAAAACAATTTCTGGCTAAAATAAATGGTATAACATTGCAACATGCCCAAAAACAGTCAACAACAATATATTAAAGTTTTTGTTATTAAGAGATAAAAAATGTTACTGATTTAAATGCGGGAAGCATTGTATAAAGCAGCTGCTATCAAGCATTTCTGCATTTAAAAAAAGTCAAAGGGACATTAAACATAAGTATGATAACACACTAAACACAGTTCTGTCTAGGGTAGAAATGCTATAGTTCATTGCAAATACAGTGCATCATGCAAATTAAGCTGCTTACTTTGCATAAAATGTTTTTACAGGTCAGTGTATAGCTGCATATTGCCTAGATATAGAAATAAAATATATTTATGTAAAATATATGTATGAATATGTCAATTGTAAATAATGCAATATTAAAGTGGTTTAGGTTTATTTTAATCCAAATTAAAAAGCTATTTTATCATTAAAGTGATAGTTTACCCAAACATTAAAATGCTGTCATCATTTACTTGCCATTGTGTTGTTGAAAACCTGCATGATTTTCTTTAGTCTGATGAACTGATAAGAAGATATTGATATATGATGGTAAGCACACAGTTGATGATGCTCCAATGACTTTCACAGTTTTTGTTTTTCCTTCTATGGAAGTCAGTAGGTACCATCAACTGTCTGCAAACCATTATTTATCAAAATATCTTCTTTTGTGTTCATCAGAAACAAGAAACTCATTCAGGTTTAAAACAATATAAAAGTGTGTTAATGGTGACAGAAATTTTAAAGTTTGAGTGAACTATTTCTTTAATGTTTGTTTATGCCCCTATTTACAAGTCGGTGCCCTGTGCTATGTTATGAATATCTGGGAAAATATTTAAGGATTCTTATACATCATGACCAGATACAGAGAGGTAAAGGCTGGTGTTACTAAATCAATGGAAAAACTTTTGGTGTGAAATATGAAAATGAGATGCAAAGTTGAAAGGGTTTTGGCCACAAATAGTGTTCGTTTAATGCAAATCATGTACTGACATACAGTATGACTCCAGGCTAGAGAGCAGAATGAAAACTTTAATAATAAATGTTCTAGTCTCCCCCTAGTGGACATCATTAGAAATTTTTGACATTTTATTTTTACAATGTGTTTTACAATGGAATTACGCTTTTGTTTGTTTGTTTCAAAACTTAATAATCAATTCTTCTCATGAATAAAATATTACATAGGCTGCATTTTTAGAGTCAGAATAGAAGAAATCATTTTCCAAGACATCACGGAATTTTGTGCGTGCAGATCAGCAACTTCATGTTCTCGATTTAAACTGCATTTAAAAACTGCCATGCTTTGTTGTTCTTTGCGTGTGTGTGTTTTCTTGTGTTTCTTTTTCATGTAAAGCTGCTTTGGAACAATGAACATTTTAGAAATGTGCTAATCAAATTGAACTTATGTGCTAGCAACACAAAATGTCATGGGTTTGAACCCAGGGAACACACATACTCATAGTTGCTTCTACACTCTCAGAAATAAAGGTACAAAACTGTACCTTTTCTGTCACTGGGGCTGTACCCTTTCAAAAAGTACATCTTTGCACCTAAGGATTTTATTTTAGTACCTCAGAAGTATATGCTGGGACCAAAGAGAGCTTATTAGTACCTCAAAAATACATATTAGTATCTCAAAGGTACATATTGGTACTAAATATTTACATATCTGTACCTAATGGTCCATACAATTACCTTTTTGAAGGGTGCTGCCCCATTGACAGCTAGGGTACATATTTTGACTTTTTTCTAACAATGTAGGTTCTAAAGGTATGGTAATCTACCCAAAATTTTATTCTGTTTTGTATTTCTGTAAAGGTACCAAACAGAAACTTAGGGTACAGCCCCAGTGACAGAAAAGGTACAGTTTTGTACCTTTATTTCTGACAGTGTAGCCATTTTGATACCCAAGGTGAAATACCTATTGACACCCCATCAAACAAGATCATACAATATTACATGTAATATTACATACAAAAAAACACAAAACCTGTAAACACTCAAATCGTAAATGCATTCCATTCAACAAAGCAGTTAAATAAAAATAAATACAAAAAATGTCATTGTCTATTAAAGTTTTAAAAGGGAAAAATAATTTTCAACAAACAATGTACTTTTTACTGAACCAATTTTGACCTTTGAACACTTTGATCTAATGGTGTTGTTAAGTATTATAAATGCAAACTTTACATGTAATTAATGATCAGGCAGTAACTGAAAGCCCTCTGATCCAATGGCATATAGGCATCAGATTGACAGTAGGCTTAAAGGTGCTATAGTAAAACTGTGGAGGCAACAATAACATAGGGTTGCTGTGCTCAGGTTGTGCCACCCGTTGGACACAACAGGTTTTTAAATACTTTGAAGAGCTGCACACTATGTGAAAGACAAATTTAGATTTGAGTAAATTTAACTAAAAAATGAGTAAATTATATTTGTAAAAAATCAATTCTTGTTTTTTAACCAAAATGTGTGTAAAAATAACACAAAAAATCTGAGTAATTTAATTCATTCCAAATGAACACATTATTAAGTAAAATAAACTTAATTGTATCATGTAAAATCCACTTAAATTTGTAGGAAGAAAATTAACTTAATAATTCTGTGTTGAATCTATTTTTATTATTTAAGTAAATATAACTAACTAGGCAATGGACTTGCAGTTCCCATCATGCTTTGCATGGGACTGCATTTGGAGAGTAAAATTAGAAATTAAATGCTATTTTATGTGTATTTTACTAATTAGAAATTCTTGTTAGTGTTTAATGTTCATTTATCTTTGAAATTTAGAAGAGTTTCTGCTTTTTCTATGGGTTTTGTGGTTTTCATCATTCAGAAGAAATGTGCTTGTGTATAGACAATAGGTGACACAATGAAAATCATGATGTGGGTTAATTTACATTTACATTTTGTCGTTTAGCAGATGCTTTTGTCCAAAGCGACTTACAAGTGAGGTAAACAATAGAAGCAATTATAGCAACACAAGAACAGCAATACATAAGTCCACTGGAAATAGTCTCATCAAGTCCAACACAATATACATAGCCAAGGGTTTGTTAGTAATTATTAAGTGTGCTTGCAAAAGCCAGCTCCTGTGACTAGGTCGTTTGCTCAGAGACACCGTTCAAACTTTAAAATGTTCGTGCAGTGCCGGTCTAAGTTGCTTGAAAACCTGATGTCACAAATCCATGTCGTTCTTTCGCCATATTGGATTGAACAGAAAACCTTACAAAAGATTCACAGGTCGCAAATTTGGTCAGAACTTCACGAAACTCGACGTACACGATCCTTGGACCAAGCCTCACAAAAATTACTTAAAGGATTTTTGATTTTCAGAAGCATTTTCCCATCACAGTCCAAAAGATACCTGTGGCGTAGTCGCCAAACAGGAAGTAGTTCATATCTCAGGAACTCTTTAACATATCTTAACAAAAAAAATTTCAATGTGAAGATGCCCAAGATAAAAAAAACATTGCAGTAACATGTCTATATTATGTTATTTTCACTTTAAAATATTCAATTGAGCGCAGAACCATACGTCCGCCGGAAGTGGCGGAGTTATCTCAGACAGGAGGTGGATGGAGAATAAACGTTAAAATCTATTAAAATGCTTTTTCATTCAAATCAAATGCTCAAGCTTTATTTTTTAAGATTTGTGTTAAATTTATTCATTAATGACACATAAAAAATGGACAATAAACTATACATTTAAAGGAACAGCATGTAAGAAATTTATATCACTTAATCATAAAATGGTCCTGATATGTCACTAGACATTTAGAAATCATTTTCATTTCAAATACTTATATCACTGACGACAGTGGTCTGGCCAGGATATTGTCATTTAAAAAGTGGAGTTGCAGCCCTCAACTGATGTTTATGTTGTCATTTTGTGTATTGGCCACTAGTTGGGTGATTGCAGTACCAGTTTTAGCCACAAGTTTTGTGATTGCAATACCAGTTTTAGCCACAATCCTACATACTGTTCCTTTAACTAAAAAAAAAATATTAACAATTGTCTGTAGCAAATAACAATTCTTACGTTTTGCATTATTTTACACAAATACATAAACACACATAACTTACATACATACGTGTGTATATATAAATTATAATTCATCTCAAATGGCAAAAAGTGCCTCAGTCATTCTGAAATCGACCTATATATTTATAAATAATATACAGTTGCATCTCAACTATCGTAAATATGTCTTTTTAAACTAAATCTTTTTAATACATTTCTTAAAACAAGCACAACACGCACTCTGATCTCACAGTACTTTGATGTCGAGTGAATCGCTCTGTGCACGCCCTGCATTTTTTTTTATCGACGTGGGGCTTGATCACAGTCCATGCTCTTGATATAATGGGTATGGTTTTCTAACAAAGTTAGCGTCCGTACGGAGCATAAAAGACAGAAAACCCGCATGCCTGCACAATCATATCACTGTAATATTTACAATGACACAGAAGTAGCGGAATGCCTTATAAGGCTCACTTACGGCCTCACACTGTCAGGCTGGGGCTATCAGTCTCAGACTGTCATGATGTATGTTTCTGCGCTTCTGCAGTTGGTTAGTATTGATTGAACCCTATGTAAATAAGAAAAAATGCATTGCGCCTTCACCACTAGAGGGCAGCCTTTACGTTCAAACGTGCCTTCACACGTGACTAGACAGAAACTGACTGTGTGATTATTGAAAAACTATATATATTGAGTATTACTTGATACTAAATCCGATGGAATATTAATATTTCTCATATACGTTTGTGCACAAAACTGCAAATGGATGTTATATTCTGAACGCTTGGAGCAACAACCTCGTCTGGAGGATGCGCAGTTTCAGGTAGGAATGATATGATTCAGACATCTAACGTTAAACTCTTTCACCCTTTCTTTTTTTAATGATATATGGCATGACAAGTTTAATTCCCTTTTTCATCAATGTAATACTGTAAACTTATTAGTTTGTAAAGACGAACGCGTGAGTGGTGTGTCCTCGCCCAACAGGGGCAGTGCTGAAATGCCGTGATCGGTTCGGCGTCGGCTCTATATACCTTTTGCAAGTCAACGTCACAGTTACGTCACGCGCGCATGTGGTGGCAGAAAAACAGTGGAAATGAATGAGACACGAGTGAAACAAACAATATAACTCTCTAGAAAATGTCTTGTTGTGCTGTTGAGTGTCAGAATAGGAATGCCAAAATAGATGACCTTCATTTTTATAGTATACCGTCGTCGAAGACACCATTTGAAGATAAACGTAGGTGTTTATGGTTGCAATAAGCCCTCAACCGGACAGACTGGAGTGATGAAATCATTTGAAAATCTTTTAATAATTACAATAGAAAAATATAGCTGCAAGCAGTGCCGCTGCTAGCCATTTTGGTGCCCTAAGCATAATTCCTTTTTAATGCCCCCCCACCCCGACCCTTAGAAAAAAAGTTTGATTTTGACAGTTTAATTTTTTATTACCAAACATATAACATAATAGCAGAAAGTAAAATCTTCACAGCTTTAGCCAACACACATTACACATTTGAAAGTGCAAACTTTTATAGAATAGCAAAATAGAAAAAATTACCAAATTTAAATTATCAAAATAATCCAGACATGTTTTTCCCATTTACAATGTCACTTTAAAAAAAATACATTAAATAAACATCAATAAGTAAACAAGAATACTCAATATTCTTAAATAAAACAATGATTCAAAGAACTAAGTGTCACAGTAATGTTTGCCTCATATCATATAATGACGTTTTATATTTATATATATTTAACAGTCAGGAATTGTTAGCCTAGCATGTGCACTGACTGCTAACGTTAACTTTTACTGAGAAAATAACCACCGTCACGTCAAAATAAACCAATAAATAAACTACTGCTCAATAACTAAAGAAACGTAGTAATGTAACAGCTGCGTCAGTTATTTGTAAAATGCATATGCATAATGTTTTACAGTAAAATCTCAATTTATCTTGCACTGAGATTATAAATTATAACAACATAGTTTGTTAATGTCAGCACAGCAAGTTCGAGGCGCATTACTATTAGCAGCAGCTGCAGCCCATGCGCATTTATTTAGGAATGATTAAACACGATGGACTTACCTGCAAGTGATGCACGGGCACGGGCACTCGCAGTTTCTTCTCTTTTTTCCCGATCCTGACTCCTGCTGTCTTTTCGGGGCCATTTCCAAAAGTTGCCTACTGACTGGCCGTTTCTCAATCCGAAAGCTGCAGCCTGCGCGAGGTTGCATATGCAGGCTGCATACGTCATCAAGCCTGGTTTATTTCAGTTAACTGAACATTGCATTAGCAAGTCATAAGCATATTACAACAATTTACGATTAACTAAGAATAATAGTCAACTTTATAATCGTTAATATTACGAAATAAGAAAGTTTTGATGACGTATGCAGCCTAGAAATGCGACCTCTGCAGGCTGCAGCCTTCGGATTGAGCAACGGCCTCTGTCAAACTTCGTCAGGCGCCCGCGCGATCAACCGGCACGGACCATCAAAGGCTGGGGGGCATACTTTCTAGACTAGAGCCATTAAATTATCTCGTTCCCCCTTTTTTGTAACATATTAATGGATAAAAAGTGCCTAATAATATTTCTATAGGCTAATGAAATAATTTCAGCATTATAATTTTTTTCATTAGGCTATTATTTTTGGTGCCCTCTCAGCACGTGGTGCCCCACGCACAGCGCGTGATGCGCGTTATGGGAGCGGCGGGGCTGGCTGCAAGCAGCAATTACCGGGGTCAAGCCAAAAAGGGCACAGAAGAAAGTAAAGTTGAGTTCGGATGAGCAGTTTAAAGAACCTAGGAAAATCTCTTGATTTCAGACAAAATAATATAACAGTTATCAGCAAAAAAGCTGTGTTCTCATTCAGTGAAGTCTCTCCCTCTCTTCTCGAGGAGCACTGATAACCAGAACACTGTAGGAAATGTGAGTGGTGCTTGCAGTGGCAATACTCAGCTCTCAAAATGTTACAGTGTTGTTAAAGAGTAACTTAACCCTAAACCAACTTTTTTTTGTTAATGATCTGTAAGAATGATGCTTTATTAGTGCTGTTCATTGATTTTAGTAATTTATTTTGACATTTGGATATAAAGTGTTTCAATACTACAATATATAGTGTAAAAACGTCTGAGTGCTGCCCTCCTCAGGTTTAACGGTGGCTACTCGTGACGTAAGCAGGTTCAAGCTCACCACGCCCTTGTTACATCTCACCACACACTTGGTACGAGCTTAGTTCGTCCCCTCTATCTCCGTTGGGATCTGCCCACTTTTCTTGCATTTTTCAAATATTGCCAGTGGGCGGAGTCAGGCTCTGACCAGGGGTTTAGTTACGCTTTAATGAGTCAAAAGAGCCTCCCCCCATGTCTCTACGATGTCTGATGCAGAGATATAGCTCTTGCAAAAACGGTTGATAAGGTATTCTAATAGGTTGCTAGTGATTTAATTGGCAACCACCAATGATTATACTCCAAGCCATGAAAGGAATAATCCATGATGACTCAAGGTTTTAGATGTACTGTTGGAGTAGTTTTAGGCAAAAATACCATATTTCTATCTCAAAACCACTAGGTGGCGCAATGACAAAATTGTGCATGCAACCTCAGGTCATAACTGTGTTACATCTAGCTAGTTTTATGACCATACACTTTAATTTAATGAAGAAACAGTTGTATGACCATAGGGTGGCTTGATTTCAAAGGTTTTGTTCAATTATAAGGCCAACTAGTGGTGCAAGCATACAAAATTTAAAAGGTAATTTTTCGTTTTTTGCGATTTTCGGCCATTTCTGATGAAAATTTTAATATAACGCCAATAGAACTTTTTGTTCAGAAGGTAATGCTATGGTGTTTTCAAGTCGATCAGAATAACGATCGCACAGTTATTCACGCGTGTTTGTTAAGTACTTTTTTTGCTGCGCAGGGTTAACCATAATGCGAATTCTGGAATGTTTAGTATCATTGGACTCAGCAACTATTGACCGGGCAAACGGGCAAAAGCTCTAGGACAAGTTCGCAAAAGTAGGTTTTACGAATAATTCAAAATGGCGGAAAATTTTACAAGCCGGAATCGAATCGTCTTGATCCAAGGAATCAGAGGAAACAAGAATTTCGTTTCTACGACTTACGGGTCAGAAGTTATAATCAAAAACGTAAGTGCAACTTTGGACTGTTGGTGGCGCTAGCGGGTTTGAGATAGAGACTCCAAATTTGCTGTGGAGACTTTTTGGACAGTCCTTTATAAGCGTGCAAAATTTCATAACTTTCCTATGTACACTGCTATGGGCTGCCATAGACCGCTATGGCAGAAGAAGAATAATAATAATAAAACTAACGGATACAATAGGGGTCTTCGCCCATTCTGGGCTTGACCCCTAATAATAAGAGAAGATATCCAGAGTTCTGTCGATGTCAGATCCCTCTATGTGTTCCCAGATAGCAGACAGACAGTGAATCAACATTGAAATGATGTTAATCCATCAACCAAATTATCATTGAATCAACATCGAAATTTTATATTGATTTTTCATCAGGTTTGCACCCTGGAATAATGTTATTTCAATGATGCAAAATCAATCAAAATGGTTAAAAAAAACAATCTTTCTTCAACATAAATTCAATCACTTAAGGTAGCAGACCAACAGTGAATCAACATAGAATTGATGTTGTGTCATGGTCTTGTCAGACATCTGTGTTAGGTTTAGGTCTGAGTGCATCTGACAGGACCATGACAGTATTTTGTTCTGTGTGGGGACATGTGGATTCACATTGTGTGTGTGACTTCCACATGTTCCCAGTGTCTTGTCGCTGTCGTGATCTTGCCAGACCTTAGTATAGGTTCAGGTCGGTGTTCTTAGGGCAAGGTCATGGCAGCATTGTGGTCTATGTGGGAACACGTGTTTTTTCACATTATGTATCTGTATCACGTGTTCCCAGTGTCTCGTCACTTTTACCCTGCTCCCTTATGTACTCGTGTCTTACGTAATTAATTATGTTCACCTGTTCCCCATTGATGTGGTGTCTTTATAATGCCCTCTCGTTCTCTGTCGTGTGCGTGTTCGTTGTCTAAACTCGTTGTCGTACTTCAGTGTTTCATGTTCTCCGTGTTGCTGAAGCTCTGTTCCAGTGTTAGTGTTTAATTGTTCCAGTGTTTGTTTCAGAGTCTGTGTCATCATCGTGTTTACTACCTGTTTTACCCCCACGTGGGTTTTTGTGTTTATTCATTAAACAAACTTTCAGTTTATTTATTATTTAAGTCGTGTCTGCGTGTGGGTTCTCTTTTGTTAAAACCAGTCATGACATGTTGATGCCATTAACCAAATTATCATTGAAACAACGTTGACATTTTTCATTGATTTTTCATCAGGTTTGCACCCTAGAATAATGTTATTTCAATGATGGAAAATCAATCAAGATGGATGGAAAATCAATGTTTATTGAACATCATTTCAATAGTTTAATTAACAATATAGCAACATTGAAGCAATATAAAAAACAAGCTTTATCTACTGCAGGATTCAATGTTACTAAATCAAGTCTGTTTTGACTAGTTTTAAAATCAGAGACCATGTAGGGCTACAATTAACATACTTTAAACCAAAAAGTCACCAACTTGCAATACACCCACACAGTTTAAACAGGATACATCACGCTCAAGAAATTAAACACCATGAGCAAAATTAAACATATATCGTAAAAAACAATGGTATGATTCAAATTTTTTGCCATAAAATACAAAAGTACAAATTAAAATTATAAATATTATTGCCACTAGAGGACTCTGCAAAATTAAGACAACATCATAAACATACATCAGCAAAATGAATTTGGAAAAGCAATTCAATTTCAATTAAATTTTTAATGACCACAACTGTACTTCTTGAAACATTTAGAAATTGAAACATTACCACAGTTCATTGTTTAGGACTATTCAGTAACTGAAGCTCCTCCTCTGATGCAAATGCGATAGATTTTCTTCACATTAAACAGAGACACTGTTGAACGCAGGCCCTTTTAAACACCAATCTGTTCACAGGCATAACATAGCTGTTTTTGCACAGTCACAGCAAGGACATACTCTGAGGTCTCCCAGATTTCATTGGTTCTTGTCTAAAGAATTAAAAACAAGCAGGAAGTTAGAACTGCATACTGTGGATACATGGAAAAAATATTTCCTAGACAACATAGTATTGTGAATTGAAGAGTGTGGTTCAAAATGAGATATATCACAGTATATATGTGTTTCAGCTTTATATTTATATTGTTTTTGGAATATACAAATTTGCCACTCACTAATTAGATTTTAACTAAATGCTCATCACAGTTTTAAAAATATAAGTTAAAGTTAGTGTTAAAGGGAAAAGGCAAAAAATAAATAAAAGATAAGTCTTAATAGACAGAATCTTGTTTTTGAATCAGTTATTTTTTGTAGGCTATTAAAGATATACTTAGCATTGGAGATGCACCAAAAGTAAAATTCTTCTCCGAAGTACAAGAAAAATATTTTTCTAATTATTTTGCCAATTTTCTCACCATGATTGCACAATTAACATTTTCAGAATGTCCTTTTTACTATATTTAGTTTACATTATTTAAAAAGAAAATGTACATTACAGCAGTCATTAAATGTCCTTTTTACACCTGGTCACTTCTCTGATCAGATAGCTATGAGACTTGTTTAAACTGTTCTATTTACATTCGGTCACATAAATGAGTTAATGTTAAAGAGTTAATCCGATCTACTATTCTGCATAAAGTGCAAATAACATTTTCACTTAGGAAACATTGTACTGTATGTTGAGCAGCGGACGCCGCTGGAGCGATGTAGTTTGATGTGCCATTTGCTCACAGGACAAAAATTTATCAGAATGACAAAAAAAGAGATTGAACAGTTAAGATGCAAGTCAGAGAAAGTAAAAAGCGACAAGACCACTTCGAAACAGACTCCATGATCATTACCTCATGTGACGGGTTTCAGAAGACCAAAGTGACAGATTACTGTTCCCATGTAAAAAGTCTAAGATTTCTCTTTAACTCTGCGTTGTGCTTTATCATGAATTTACTGGAATCCACTCGAACCCCACACTCTCTACACAATGGTCTTTGACTCGTCAATAAATACACGGCAAGCAACTGTCAGTAGATGAAAATCTTCTTTACTGTAATATTAAACAAAAATCACCCTTTTAGTGGTTTCATCATTAACTGCAGGCATATGTGACCCACAGCCAGCAGTACCCATATCAACTGCTGTGTTGCATAGTTTCCAAAAGTATACATCACAACATTTAATTACATTTTACAAAAGGAACATAAATATAATAACAATTAAGAACATACAGAAAGAAACATACCTGTAATATTAAACAAAAATCACCCTTTTAGTGGTTTCATCATTAACTGCAGGCATATGTGACCTAGATAAAACGTGTAGTAGCATTAGCATTAGCCACAGCTTCACTAAAGTTCACAAAACACCAAATAGCCTTTTAAATACTCAAAATATTACCCATAACTACTTTACAAACATAAAATACTTAAAGACTAATCTTATTTTACATTAAATCTGCATCTATATCTTTTATATTTTATCAAATTGCACCGAGGCAAATGCAGACTCACCCACAGCCAGCAGTACCCATATCAACTGCTGTGTTGCATCATTTCCTGTCTTAACATTTTTTTCTCTTCTGCAGTTCTCAGACAAACCACTAGAGGGCACCAGTACAACATGGAACTAACTGTTGAATTCATAAGAATTCACAATAAAACTATATTAAAACTATATAAAATTCTAACTCCGTTACACTCACCCCCACTGAATTCTTGTGAATTAGTACAATTGTTAGTGCTCAAATACAAAATACCCCTCAGTACATACACAATACAAATATAGAGATACCCACAGGTAAGTCAAACACAAAGTCATCCCAAAGGATGAAGTGGAAAGAGAGGTGCGCATAACTCTCAGACCAACTCCTGACAGTAAGATGCCCATATACATCCCACAAAACTCTATAAAAGGGTATACAGAAAGTATGTATAATTGCACAAAGTATGTCAAAAACAAGAAATAAAAAAAATAAACTTTGTTTCATGTGTCTCCTTATTCAGACAGACTATGTCTCATTCGTGTACAAGCATAAAGAACACAATCATATAAGCATGTAAAACAAAATCAAACAAACAAAAACATTCAAACAGTCTGAATTCTGTGATTCTGCATTGACACAACATTTTGTCCAGACATAGTGTATAACAGTCTATTTACAGGCTTAATGAACCGTCCAAAACGAGAACTGTGTGCAACAACACTCCCAGGGTCAGGAATTGGTACTACATTTGTAACCTCTGTAGAAACATCAGTTGAAGGAATTGGATTCACAGAAGAAAGAAGACTTATAGATTTGACTTCACAACTCAAATTCCCACGAACACTTGAACCATCAGTCAGGTCATCATGTAGACTCACAGATACATTGCTCAAAGAAACAACTGATCCCAGCTGTGAACATTTGTCAGGCAACCCAGAAACCCAGTAAGAAGTTCTTTCGCAACTTTCAGATGTAGCACATGATACATTAGCATCAATAGACAACTTATCATCAGGTGCAACGGACATTAAATCTTCATGAGTCTCTGTTAACACACTTGTATTGACATCTGGTCTTGAGACTGAGGCATCAGCAACTGAACCAACTATAGACTCAGGACCACAGTTCTCATCACAAGACTCAGACACTGTTAAAGATGAACCAGCATCAGACACTTCACATTCATCCTTGTGCAATGGTAGAAAATTAACAGGTAGCAAAAGGTTGCGATGGACAACCTTTTCCTGACCAGTGCTCACATCTTTGATCTTGAATATATGAGTGTCAGCATTTCTATCCACCACAACAAATACAGCAGACATCCATCTATCAGCCAGCTTTCGCTTACCCCTTCCAGCTTTGTTGGCCATAAGAACACGATCACCAACATCAATATCGTGACCTTTGACTCTCTTATTGTAGAGCACAGCATGTCTGGACTGTTCCTTTGAAGCATGTGCTTGAGCAATCGACAGTGCTTCCTTCAAATCAGACATAAGAGAAGCCACATACTTGTCATAGCAAGTCACAGTGTGATCTTCCAGAACAGAACGAAACACAATGTCTACCGGAAGCCGAGGAACTCTACCGAACATGAGATAAAACGGAGCATAGCCCGTTGTCTCATGAACCGTACAGTTGTACATGAAAGTCAGGGACTGTAGTTGTCTAGGCCAGTTGTGCTTTGCATCAGGAGACAATGCACGAATCATGTTCCCCAGGGTCCGGTTAAACCGCTCCACACTACCGTTCCCCATTGGATGGTAAGGAGTTGTATGCGATTCGTGTACACCGGACACCTGCAGGAGCTCAGAAATCAGCTGGCTCTCAAAGTTCGCACCCTGATCACTGTGAACACGTTCAGGGAACCCAAACACACAAAAGTATTTGTCCCACAAGATACGTGCCACCTGTTTAGCAGACTGATCTTTGCAATGAAACGCTTGCGCCATCCTCGTAAAGTGATCAGTGATCACCAGAACATCTACTGACTGATTTTTACGATCTTCAGCAGACCAAAAATCAATACATACCAATTGCAAGGGTCTACTAGTCACTATGCTCTCTAAAGGTGCACGACCCTCAGGCTCAGCAGTTTTACTGACAACACACCTCTGACAGCATCGAACATACTCCCTAATGTCTCTGTCAAGGCTTAGCCAGAAGAAGCGACGCCTCGCTAGACCCAAAGTCCTAGCCTGTCCCTGATGACCCGCATGATCATGAATGCCCTGTAACACCTCCTTTTGAAGTGACTCAGGGACCACGTACTGAAATCGCTTACCCTTAGACAACTGGTCACGAGAAATCCTGTAGAGAATCCCATTTTTCACAACAAATTTCTCCCAGTGCTTAATGTATCTGAGAACTTTAACAGATTCCCTAGCTCTCTCACGCCTGCTAGGCCTGCGGTGTCTTTCCACATAGTAAATAACCCTAGACAGCACTCCATCAGCAAGCTGTTTTTCACGCAGGTCACGCTCAGAGTAAGTAAGTGGTATCTCAGTTTCATAAACCATCTGAGGAAAATGCTCCACAGCAGACAAAGCACGAAGCCTTGCACCATCATCCCACAACTTGTGTGAGTCAAACACTGCCAAAACATCCTCTTTATCTAAAGAATTATGTGCAATGCTTGTAGGATTACTGTGCAAAGGACCGCTGCAAGGAACACCCTGTTGACCCTCAGACCCATTAGACCACCGAAAAGCATCCTGAACCGAGCTAGTAGAAACTCCCCGAACTTCAGACAAAAGTTTGTCATATTTCTCATGCAAAAGTCTAGATCCAATGCTAGATATAACAAACGGAACCCTACTCAAAGCGTCAGCCACAACATTCTGCGAACCAGGTACATACTTGATGTCGAAGTTGTATGCCGCAAGTTTGGCCACCCACCTTTGTTCGCAACAGTCGAGTTTTGGCTTTGACAGAATGTGAGTCAGCGGGTTGTTATCGGTCCATACCGTAAATACATGACCTTTCAACCAATGGCTGAACTTTTCACAAACTGCCCATTTCAACGCCAAAAACTCCAAACGATGTGCCGGGTAGTTGCGCTGAGAAGGAGAAAGCGACTTACTTGCAAACGCTATGGGCCTGGCTCTAGCGTCACCATCTTGAACCTGAGACAGAACGGCTCCAAGACCATCCAAGGAAGCGTCCGTCGAGAGCACAAAGGGACGAGTAAAGTCCGGATGAGCCAAGACAACTGCTTCAATCATGGCAGCCTTGAGGTTCTCAAATGCTCTTTGAGCCTCAGGTGTCCAGTCATCCACAGTCAATTTCCGTAAGACACAGTGACTTTTACTTGCACGGCCTCTTTTGGTCCTTCTTTTCTGTCCTTTCAACAGATCAAAAAGGGGTTTGGCCATAGCTGAGTAGTTGGGTACAAAATGCTGGTAGTAGTTAATCATTCCAAGGAATGATCTTATGCGTCTCTGAGATGGCGTAACTCCATCAGCCTCCATCAAATCCGAGCTGGTCATTTTGGCCATACTCTCAACCTTACTAGGATCCGTGGACACCCCAGATTCATCAATCACATGTCCAAGGAAACGCACAGATTTCCTAAGAAAGTTACACTTCTTGGGAGCCAGCTTTAGATTGTGCGCCCTCAACCTACTAAATACAACCTCAAGACGACCCAAGGCTGTCTTTTCATCGGGTCCGAACACAATCAAGTCATCCAAATAACATAGCAAGCTTAGGAAGTTTTGGTCCCCAAAAATGCTTGTCATCATACGCATAAAACTCCCTGGGCTATTACAAAGACCCTGAGGAAGACGGTTGTACTCATATAGCCCCATAGGTGTCGTAAAGGCTGAGTACTTCCGATCATCCTCATGTAAAGGCATATTGTAAAAGCCTGAAGTCAAATCCATTGTACTGAATAGCGAATTCCCGCCCAACGCAGCCAAACAGTCGGCCTGGTGAGGCAACGGATGAGCATCTTTCAAAGTCCTCTTATTTAACCACCGAAAGTCCGTACACACACGTAGGTCACCGTTCTTTTTCCAAACGAGGACTAAAGGAGACGCAAATTCACTTGACGATTTGCGAATAATCTCCTTCTCCTCCATTTCATTCAGAACACGACGTAACACCTGATACTGACTAGGTGGCACCCGCCGGTACGGAAGACGGAAGGGCTTAGAATCCGAAAGATGGATCCTATGGACAAATCCAGTAGCATTACCACAGTCCAAATGATGACGTGAAAAAACATCATTATATTGAAGGATAGTATCTGCTAAGCGTAGTTTGCATTGTTCAGACACATCACACGAATCCAAATCAAGCCCATCTAGGCCAACAGATCGCAGCTTCTCAGTGACAGACTTAAGGTCAGTGGAGATACTAATCTCCGTCTGAATTTGTTGCGACTGAGAAAACAGGCTCCCATCGTCCATGTCTTCAAGGGCAACACAAGGGAACAAATCCGCTATCTTGGCATTACGTTTCAGCATAACAGGTTTGTCCCAAGTATTAATCAACTTCAGCGGAACCCACCTGTCCCCCCACAAATGTGTTACGAGCCTGGCCACAAGAACACCCTTTGGGGCTGACTGCGAACTGGTAGGCTCCGTCAACACAGCACTACCCGGCGACACGATTGTGCATTTAGGTAACCTACCCCACACAAGGTATTCGCGACCAGGCTCCAGGCAGATTGCTGAATTACATCTCACAGTACCAATCTTGTCAGGCACTTCATCACCTCTCCAACGATTTAAGCCTGCAAGCATAGACAGAAAAGCTTCGGACACAGGATCATTACCAGCGTGAGTAGTTGAAATTGCCTTCCAGAACAAATCACATTGCTTTGAACATTTAATGATGTGTTTAATGACATTCGTACCAATGATGAAATCATCATGTTGCCCGTCAACAACCAAGGTAGGTACCAACATCTCGCATCCATAAATCTCCAACTTAAGTGTGTATGTATTTTTGGGCTTAACTCGGCAACCACCGCAGCCAATTAACACAACGTCCGTATCATCCACACATTGAGCACTGATAACGCCAGCATCCAAGAGCTTCTGTTCTGCGCTCCCACTCATGGTACATGCCATGGAACCACTGTCAAGCATACCATCCAGGACCACTTTATCAGCCACCATGACAGGAGCGTAGAACAGACTGTCACTTTTGCAGATAACATTTGTATTCTGGAACACAACATTCTCACCACAATATGATTGTTTAGCAGACATGAAGACATTTTCAGCATTTGTAACATTGACATCATTTTGGGAGTTGTCACTCAAACCTGTACTGCCTCCCTCGAAATACAGGTCGGTTAGTTTTCCGACTGAGGCTGAGGACAGGCTGAATGGGCATGCCCCGGAGAAAAACATCCAAAACACAATTTGTCTTTAAGGCAGTGAGACCTAGTGGAGTGTGCGACATTACCACATACTTCACATGCTCTCGCTCTGCCTCTGAACCTGAGATTTACATTCCTATCAGACTGTGCATTGTTACTTTGCTGTACTTTTTCCATCACCTGTTCCAGCATACCCATCATTCGATTCAGAATGTTCTCATTCGAACGTCCCATTTCATGAGAAGACGTGACAGTTTGAGCTGGAACGGTAGCACTGCGCGAGCGAACCTGAACACTGTCAGGCGCAGGAGGGGAAGTCGCACGGTTTATAAAACCAGCATTAGCTCCTTGAGGACGAAACGCCGGCAGCCGCCTATCATTAAGCGCAACGTCAACAGAACTTACACCAAAGGGGCTGGTAGAGATAAAGGAGGAGTGCTGCTCCCTCTGAAACTCATCCAGCCTTCCCTGGACTTCTTTAGCAGTCCATTCACTGATCGGTTTGTGCTTAAAAAGACCAGACAGAACAGGATCAGGGCAATACTTAACAAACATATGGGCCACCTCATCACCCAATTTATGCATAGCTCTCCCTTGTCTACGCAGACCGTCATCTGCCAGATCAGCTGCCTTATTGACTCTGATCCAGTAATCGACCGCAGACTCACCAGGCTCTGGCAGTGTCGAATAAAAGTCAGCCAAGGGAAGGCAAGATGGAGCAACACTGAAATATTTCAGGAGAATAGAGTAGATTATGTCAGGGTCATTCTTAACATCAAGAGATGCGTCACTCTTCAGACTAATTCTCACTATATCCCTCGCTTTGCCCATTAACCGCGATAATATTTCATCAGCCTGGTTCTCAACAGCACATTTCTGTTTCAGCAGAAGGGTCCTAGTCATCTCAATCCATTCATGTACTGGAACTTTATCACTATTGTCACCCCTGAAAATGATGGGTTCTCGGTCAGCAGTGACATGTACTGTTAATTGAGAAACATCCTGTTTAGTGGAACAGTTAGAGTTAGCTTCCCCACATAATGGAGAACCACGACTAGTGTTGATTACTCCTGTTTCCATTAATTTGGCAGCAACGGCATCGCTAATTTGTTCGCCCAGTCTCCCAAACACATCAGTTAGGCAATCCAACACCTGACTATCACTGGTTGCAATATGCAAAGGAGCTGTATCCCCAACATGGCATTCCACAGGAGGGTCTCTGAAAAACAGACCCCGACCAACACCCTGTGCACTATTAAATGCCATGCGAGAACGATCACCTCCACTGACAACAGGTGTTGGATCACCACTATAAAGGCTGTTGGTCAAAACACCCCTTCCACGCGGGATAAAAGAGCTTATGGGACTGCTAACGTCAAAACGTTGTCCAAATTTTTCACCCATGAATGAAAATCAATGAAACAATATCACTACAGAAAGTACTTAATAGTACATAACCTTTAAAATGTACACAGTCCCAAAAGTAGCGATAATGTATCAAAAACTAAACAAAAATGAATAAAACTATAAGGCAAAAATTCAATGTATAAGGAAATCTCCGTAATCAAAATGTCCCATATAAAAAAAACTGTAGTAAAAAAAGTACTTCTGTTTTTCAAAGAGTCTTTTCAGAGAAAAAGCGAAGAAAAAAATGACCGTCAGAAAGGGAGTCCTTAAAATATCATACCGCAATGCCCATAGACAGAAACAGCAACTCAACGGCGATCCTCTTCGAGAAGATCCGGTGATCCAACAGGTCACGGCACCAATGTGACGGGTTTCAGAAGACCAAAGTGACAGATTACTGTTCCCATGTAAAAAGTCTAAGATTTCTCTTTAACTCTGCGTTGTGCTTTATCATGAATTTACTGGAATCCACTCGAACCCCACACTCTCTACACGATGGTCTTTGACTCGTCAATAAATACACGGCAAGCAACTGTCAGTAGATGAAAATCTTCTTTACTGTAATATTAAACAAAAATCACCCTTTTAGTGGTTTCATCATTAACTGCAGGCATATGTGACCCACAGCCAGCAGTACCCATATCAACTGCTGTGTTGCATAGTTTCCAAAAGTATACATCACAACATTTAATTACATTTTACAAAAGGAACATAAATATAATAACAATTAAGAACATACAGAAAGAAACATACCTGTAATATTAAACAAAAATCACCCTTTTAGTGGTTTCATCATTAACTGCAGGCATATGTGACCTAGATAAAACGTGTAGTAGCATTAGCATTAGCCACAGCTTCACTAAAGTTCACAAAACACCAAATAGCCTTTTAAATACTCAAAATATTACCCATAACTACTTTACAAACATAAAATACTTAAAGACTAATCTTATTTTACATTAAATCTGCATCTATATCTTTTATATTTTATCAAATTGCACCGAGGCAAATGCAGACTCACCCACAGCCAGCAGTACCCATATCAACTGCTGTGTTGCATCATTTCCTGTCTTAACATTTTTTTCTCTTCTGCAGTTCTCAGACAAACCACTAGAGGGCACCAGTACAACATGGAACTAACTGTTGAATTCATAAGAATTCACAATAAAACTATATTAAAACTATATAAAATTCTAACTCCGTTACACTCATAGCACCTTGATGTTTATAATCTCCATATTTAAAGATCTCATATACAGGTATTTTCCCTGTCTGGTTTGTGCATATTCATACTTGTTTGTATGCCTATTTCGATGAATGTAATGTATGCATAAATATAAAATACAATAGTAGTTATAACGGGCCAGCATTCGTCAAACGAATGATTTATGGCCCCTTGACAGCTCGTGTTTGACAGGTCGTGTTCTGACAGTTCGTGTTTGACAGGGGGCGGGACTATCAATCAAACGGTGTACAAGCTGTCTATTTTAGACAGCGAGTGTGTGATCGTTTACGACATGTCATTTAGTGGGTTGTTTTTCCTGTGTGTGTTTTATGTCAAGCGTATGCTGTCATGTTTAATGACAGCTCGTGTTTGACAGCTCGTGTTTGACAGCTCGTGTTTGACAGATGCCGCCAGCGTCTCTCTCACCCATCCCCCCTCCTTTCTCGCCCGTGCGCGTCTCACCACTGTCTGTCTCACAGCGGGTGCGTGTTGTAAACGAATAGAGATTTCTAAAACTCAAGGTTGGTAAAATAATTCACCATTACGGTGACAAAAAGTAAATGTTTATTTTAGATTTAAACAAATCATGAACAAGGCTCTGATTAAAACTTTTTGGTTGTAACATCACAAGATATTTAATTAAATATTCCGTATACGTTTATAGTTTAACCATTGACCTGAGCCATCACCTTCTGCGCCGTCAATACTACAATCTTTAGACGAAAGTCTAAACTAAATAAAATTTTAAATGGTTCATGAGTTCCGTGAATCTTTTCATGACCTGCTCTATAGTTTCACGCGTATTAAAGATCCGGCGGTGCCTGACAAAGCGCCGGGTGAGTGTTCATATTTGCCGTTTTAAAATAACCTTAATAAATGTAATTCTGTCCACTATGGCAAAATAGGGGTTTATTTTAGATTTAGGGGATTCTTTAACCAAGTCTCTGATTAAGACATGTGAATACGTGCACCGATGGTGACAGAGAACTTATATCTGACGTTAATAAACTTTTAAATGTTTTTGAGACGTGTTCATCCCATCTTAGGGGGTTTATTTTTAATTAAATGATTCTTAAAACCATGTGTGAAAATGTGTATATTATACAATGAGCCTTATATTGTCTGCTCTGACAAAAATAAAGTATTATTTTAGATTTTAGGTGAAGTGCCACAGTGTATGACAAATATAGTTTGATATAAACGTTTGTTTTGTCAAAAGTTTCTTATAGACATTCAAGAAACAAATATTTTAGTTGTATCTGGTTAAACTTAATTCTGATATTTTCTATTGAACTAGTCTATTTTTCTGATCAGACACAAATTTTCTGATGCTGATCTTATGACAGTGTGTGATAGATAATTCACAGCAGGGGCGGTTTGTAGAGTCTTTTAAAACTGTAGTGGTAAAATGTAATATGGTAACTCTGACAAAAAAGTAAAAGGTTTATTTTAGATCACAACCTATTTTATGGCAAACAATGCAGTATCTAAAAGTTTGTAACAACACAATTTTATTTAATGAAATACTCAGTACGTGTATAGCAATGAACTGAGCCAAAATCACCGGGGTCCCATCAATACTATATTCTTTAGACTAAAGGGTATTTATTTTAATCTAAATAAAATCTTAATCTTTTCATGCACAATATTCTGTTCAAGCCATTAGATTGCATTCCTGCGTTTACAATAGAGAACATACGCGGATGCGTGTTCATATCCACCGTTAAGAAACTTTTTTTTAAACGATTAAAGACATTTTCAATTCATCTTCTGGGGTTTGTTTTAAAATAATGACACCTTAAAATCAACTGTGAATATGTGGTTATTACACAATAAAATGTAATTCTGTCCGCTCCGGTTTAATAAGGGTTTTATTTTAGATTTGCACCAACGTTGTCAGAAAACGTAGGCTGATGCGCTCTTATATATGGTGTTAAGAACCTTTTGAACGTTTTAAGACATTTAACCCCATCTTCTGGGTTGAATTCATTGATGTCATCTAATATCCACGTGTGTACATGTGTATTTACGATAAATGTAGCACGGTACGCATTGTCAAAAGTGTCTTGAACATGGTATTCCATTACGTGGTTTTTTCGGCATATTTATTGATGTGGAAAAAAGGTTGTTGTTTTGGACGTTCAGTTTCAGTCTCTCTCTAGCACCATCCGTTATCACCCAACAGACCCCCCAGCTGTCTGGACAGCGGTGGTGTTCAGCAGACCGTACTGTTTCTATAACTCTGTGTTGGTAAAATAAAAGAAATTCAGCCCCCATTGTCAAAAAGTAAAAGGCTTATTTTAGATTTCAGGCTTCATTACTCAGAAACAGATTAAAGCATGTTATCTCTTATTTGTAATTTAAAGAAACTTAGAAGTTTTAAGACATTTCATCACACATCCTATGATGACTTAAACCCTTCTGTTAGCCCCTTAGAGGACAATAAAACTGGTGCAAATATTATTTATCAAAGTTTGATGTTGTTATAATCCAGGTTGTCACATACGTGACAACAACCATTTCTTTAAAGACAAAACATTTAACAAATTTGACATGGCACACAGAGACTTTTTGTATGA
The DNA here is from genome assembly GCF_030506205.2 of Paramisgurnus dabryanus. Lineage (NCBI taxonomy): Eukaryota > Metazoa > Chordata > Actinopteri > Cypriniformes > Cobitidae > Paramisgurnus > Paramisgurnus dabryanus. The sequence continues at coordinate 3,298,001 of NC_133358.1, read as the reverse complement.
TTTTTGTTAAACATGGTTGTGTGCATCCATAAAGCTAACTATAAACACAACAACAGATAGGACATGGTTCTACAAAACATTAAAATCACGTACTTACGTTAAATAGGTAAACCTTAATTTTTACTAAATAAAATAAAAATATACTATTTGAACATCTTAACTGATATTAGGTTAGGTTTAAGATGAATCAGTGTCTATAGCTTTACGATTTACAGCGCAAAACCCCCAGGGGATATGGTGTGTGTGTGTGTGTGTGTGTGTGTGTGTGTGTGTGTGTGTGTGTGTGTGTGTGTGTGTGTGTGTGTGTGTGTGTGTGTGTGTGTGTGTGTGTGTGTGTGTGTGTGTGTGTGTGTGTGTGTGTGTGTGTGTGTGTGTGGATTGGCAGTTATCACGTGGTAGGGCCCAAACGACCAACGCCACGGGGGTTGTGAAGCGAAGAATGAGGTCTGTATAGATGAGAAGCTTTCCTTCTGAACACAGAACCTTTACCAAAAACACAACCCCGGATTAACACATCACAGAACAATTTTGAACAACCGTGCCGGATTCGCACACCCCAGAGGTCTGTTTTATGTTTTGCAGAAACTGTGGAACCTTTTGATGCTGCGAAGGTGTCCGAATTCGCAAACAAACTATCAAATGCAGCGCGGCAGAAACTGTGGACACGATCCTTTTGTTGCTGATAAGGTGTTTGAACTCAGAAACAAACAAGCAAGCAAAGTTGTCTACGACGCTACGGATTCTTGAAAAAGATGGCACAAAGATCATTCGAACGACTTCGCAATGGCCAGAGGGGGTATGTGTACGGTACAGACCTTTTTAAAGATATGCTTAAAAAGAACTACAAGCGCGAGATGTGCAATCTACTATGTACTGTGATACACAAAGATGCCAATGTGTGCCTGCCTCCAAATTATTGCGAAGCTAACGCCGAGTGTGTAACCAGACTCAAGGAAAAAAAACAGATGGTGTGAAAAGTATAGATGACTCTCTCAATAACATGGTGCAGACGCTGGTCCAGGCCCAAGAGGAACTCAGTGTGATTATTAGAAAGGCCCTAGAGATATTTTATGAATGTGATGAGGTCGAGTTTTACGTTGTCAATATCATAATTATGATGACCTTTGTAATTGATGTATGCATTGATATGCTTGTAAAGAAACGAGAAATTAATGTATGTGAAATCCGTAGATTTCATGTTTGAAAAGGGTTTTGGTTCATGCATGCACTTTCTATGGTATCTAGACAATATCATAACGTTTAATGATGATGATGACTAAAAACCAATCGTGGGAGCCAGTGACATATCTTACAATAGTTTTTACAGTTGTTTTTTAGTTTTCCAAAAGTTTCATTCTGTTTTATTTTTACTCAACATTATGATTGACAATCCATGTCCGTCAACAATTGTATACTTTAACAAAAACTACGTTCTAGTAGTTTCAATGTATGGTCACTGTGGTTATCTACATTGATTTTGTTTACTACTTATGTCTCTTGTATGTTTTGCTGTACCGATTTCATAAAAACAAAAAATATACAAGGATTTTTGGTCTTAATGTCTGTGTTGTTACCATTAGATACAATCATTAGAACATTTAGACATCTTGTTCAGACAACGTGTGACATTGCTCATTCTACATATGTTTTTGCAACTCCACACAGAGAAACGTGAAAGATTAATAGAAATTACATGTGGCTACATCACATGTCTTTCAGAGACGTAAAAATAAAAGTCAACAGTGTTAGTATGGGAAACTAAAACAGCACAGGCATGATCTGATCCTAATTTTGTTACCTGACGTCTGTCACATAGGCAAAGATCATCTACTCCATGTCTCTACGAATCCAGACACAGTTTTGGTTTCATATACACAACACATCAAATGTAAACTATGGTAAACTAAATACATTTTACAGCCAAGATCTCTAATTTTCTGACAAGCCCAAAAAAGATGAGGGGGTCATCATCAAACATCACTCACTTTTTTAGGTACCGAAAGGTTTTTTGTTTATTTTAGTTTAACTCAACACTGAAATTTTAGTTTAAGCACACAGAAATGCTCAGGTTTTTACGTTTTCAGTGTTCATGTGCACATCACATTGCGATTACAGTCTCAACTAGATCGATGATCTATCAATATTAGCTACAAATGTTGTTTGTATGCTTGCTCTGATTTCACAAAACAGCCATTTACATTCAAAACCTATGGATTCATTGCCTTAAAGTCGTCAATTTTATTTCGTACACATCAACAGCACAACATTTTTTTAGAATGTGTAAACTGTTTTACTTCGTTTTAAACATGTTTGTGCGGTTTCGGTCTAGATTTTTATAGAAAACTTCCGAACATGATGGCGTTTTAACATTTACAAAAATGATGAAACATTTTACTTTTAAGTGTCTCCCATGAGTATGTATTGGTGTGACAAATACTTTTGATTGTTTGGAAACGATATGAATGCAGAGAATCAACGCAAAAGTTTTGAGCTTTAACGTAAATTTATAGGGGTCCTTATTTTTAAAAACAGTAAGCTGTAATATTTCTTACACACAGATCTAATCACATCACAAGTCTGAATGTTTAATAACATAAAAACCTTTTTTGTAGATCTCACATAATACTGATTTCATAGGATGTATATACGACATGTCGTGTATGCAATGGGGTTGTTGGTGTATTTTAGACTCAAGCTGTTTATTTTAATCTTTAAAAAAATGTGCATGACAAAAGTTGTTCTGCCTGAACTGACACTAAGGATCGATGCCGAAATGTTAAATCTAAGTAATTGCAAAACAACCTTCACCACCATATAGATGTTTTCAATCTAATGGTACCGGTTTTAAATGTGACCAAACTATTTCAAACATTACCAAGTTGTAGTTGGTTGCGACTTAATTTACAAGGTTTTAACACACATTACTGTTTTGTCACGATGTGTTTCATCGCATTGCTGTTGCATACAACAGACTCTCTAGTTTATGTTAAAAGGATTACTAAATAAAAAACTAAGCATTCTGTATTATGTTGCCACTGATGATTCTACAAGTTTACAGTTTCAAACATTTTTGCTATCTTCGCTGTGAAAGATTTAGTAAATAAATCTAAAACATACACAGGGGTTGAGGCGTGCCCTTAATCTTCTAACAACAATTTTCAAGAGATTACCATCATGTATGATCTACTAACTGTCAGGGGGTCTGTGATATTATTTTCTGAAGTAATTAACTATCTAATGGCTACTGCACAATAACTTAAGCGATAAAGAGTTTGACAAATGTTACATAACCTATAGAAACGAAACAAGATCAATTACAAAGTCGCTGGTATAAGGTTTTCACTTTAACAAATCACGCAGATGTTTAAAGTGGTACATGTTTTTTATTTCTCATCAAGTAAAAGAAATACATAATTTGTTATCATTGTAGTGTAGAAATATTCACGAACGGTTCAATAATTTCACAAACAGCAATTTGATCATTATTTGATATTGTACACACACACAAACCACACATGTAAGAGTCTCTTGTTCAGTTGTTTCTAGGGCTGACGGGAGTTTGGGCATGGGGACAAATCTGCAGGCTTTAGAAAAGCGGTCAACGACTGTAAGGATTATGGTATTACCTTTGGAGAGGGGTAAATCAGTGACGAAATCCACAGCAATATGAGACCAGGGCCTTTTGGGTATTTCCAGGGGCTGAAGAAGACCTGCCGGAGCTTGGTGGAGAGATTTATTAGCTGCGCATGTGATACAAGCATTGACAAACGTGGAAACATCCTCATGCATAGATTGCCACCAAAATTTGTTTCTCAGCTTTTGTAGTGTAGTGTTAATACCTGGATGTCCTGAGCTGGGAGAAGTGTGTACCCATTGGATGAGGTGTCGTCTGAATTTGGGTGGGACAAACGTGCGATCGATGGGACACCCGTAGGGTGGTGGTTTCTGAGCGTTGGCTTGGTTAATTTCCTGAACTACATTCCAATGCACAGGTGCAACAATAAGGGTGGGTGGGATGATGGGCTCAGGTTTGGTGGGTTGTGGAACTGAGTCGTATTGACGAGACAGGGCATCAGCTTTTGAGTTCTTTGATCCTGGACGGTAAGTGATTATGAACCGGAAGTGAGTAAAGAACAGGGCCCACCTGGCCTGTCTGGTGTTGAGACGCTTTGCTGATTGCAGATATTCAAGGTTGCGATGGTCAGTAAAGATGGTGACTGTGTGTTTGGCACCCTCTAGCCAATGCCGCCATTCTTCTAGCGCTGCCTTCATCGCTAGAAGCTCACGATTACCCACATCATAATTGCGTTCAACTGCATTCAGTTTTCTAGAAAAATATGCACAGGGGAAAAGTTTAGTGGGTTCGCCTTGCCTTTGGGATAGTATAGCGCCAATGCCCGAGTTGGATGCATCCACTTCCACAATGAACGGACGATCCGGATCGGGATGATGCAAGATGGGAGCTGACGTGAACATGAATTTGAGGTCTTCGAAAGCTCTTTTTGCGTCGGGACACCATGTCAACTTGCGATTGCTTTTCCGCACCAGGGAAGTCAGAGGGGCTGCGATGGAACTGAAATTTCTGATAAAGCGTCTGTAGAAGTTTGCGAAGCCCAGGAAACGCTGGATGTCTTTTACTGATTGGGGTTGCGGCCAGTTTAATACTGCATGTACCTTTCGTTCATCCATAGCTACCCCTTCGGGACTAATGACATACCCCAGAAATGAAATGGACGTGGAGTGGAACTCACATTTCTCTGCCTTGGCGTACAGTTGGTGTTGTATGAGTCGCTGTAGTACAGTTCTGACGTGTTGGATGTGTTGTTCTCGGGAATCGGAATAAATCAGTATGTCATCGATGTACACAATGACGAACTGGTTGAGCATGTCTCTGAACACGTCGTTTATGAAAGACTGGAAGACGGAGGGACTGCTAGATAGGCCAAAGGGCATGACCAAATTTTCATAGTGTCCATTCGCCGTGGAGAATGCAGTCTTCCACTCATCACCTTCGCGGATGCGAATAAGGTTGTAAGCGTTGCGCAGGTCGAGCTTACTGTAAATCTTGCCGTTACGAAGCTGTTCTAGGGCTGCAGGGACTAAAGGAAGTGGATATCTGAATTTAACTGTGATTTCGTTGAGTCCGCGGTAGTCAATACATGGACGTAGACCCCCATCCTTCTTCTCCACGAAGAAAAACCCAGCTGAGGCGGGTGATGTGGATTTACGAATAAACCCCTTGGATAGTTCTTCGTCGATGTACCTTTTCATGGCTTGGGTCTCGGGCTCTGACAGGGGAAAGATGCGGCCCTTAGGAAGTTGTGAGTTGGGAAGCAGCTCGATAGCGCAGTCGCAGGATCGATGGGCTGGAAGCTGTGTTGCTTTGGTCTTGCTAAATGCCGTTGCCAGATCATGATATTCCTTAGGTACGTTGTCAGGAGGAGGAGTCATGGTACCTACTGGTGACAGAAGTGGAGGTAATTCAGGTTTTCTGTGAATACACTTTAACTGGCAAGAGGGGCTCCAGTGCACTATTTCCTTGTTACTCCAGGAAATTAAAGGGTCATGTTCGTGTAGCCAGGGAAAGCCAAGGATGATGGGGTTATGAGGTGACGGCATGGCGTAGAAGATGATGTTCTCAGAGTGATTGGTAGAGATGTTCAGGGTTATGGTTTCTGTGATATGCGTGACGCAACCTGAGCCGAGGGGTCGTCCATCTAAAGCTGAGACAGAGAGAGGTGAGCAAGGGGTTAATTTAATATTGTGAGTTTTAACTAGATCAATGTCAATGAAGTTGCCGGCAGCCCCGGAATCCAGTAAAGCTTTAGTAGTTACAGTGTGACCATGAAATTTCAATGTAACAGGAATTTCGAGGCAATCAAAAGTCCCCGTGGGGGAAAGAGCACTCACCCGGCCCAAACGGGACTGAGCAGGTCGAACAGGGCAGGAAGCTATGACATGTCCGGGTTCGCCGCAATATAGACATAATCTCTCTCTGAATCGGCGATCTCTCTCCTCCACAGTTAATCGTGCGTGACCCACTTGCATGGGTTCACATTCCTCGGTTGACGTAACAGGGGAGGTACTCACATAACGGGTGGGTCTTCGCGTCCGGACGAGATTGTCAATGCGAATGGCCAGATCCACAAACTCAGTAAAACTCTTCCCTTCGTCTCTGCAAGCCAGTTCAGATTGAAGCTCACCACTTAATCCTTGCCTAAACATTGTTTTGAGGGTGGTTTCAAGCCAGTCCGTTTGTGCTGCTAACGTGCGAAATTCCAACGCGAATTCAGCCGCGGTGCGGCGACCTTGACGCAGCGCCAGCAGACGCTCACCCGGATCGCGTCCTCCAGCTGGGTGCTCGAACACCGCCTTCATGGTTTGTTGGAATTCGTCGTATGTGCTGTGGTCAAAACCTCCCGACGTCCATAAAGCTGTCGCCCATTCCAAAGCCTTACCGGTGAGCAGCGTACAGACTAACGAGATCTTGCCGATCTCGGTGGGGTAAACATGGGGTTGCTGAGCGATGAATAATGAGCACTGCATAAGAAATCCACGGCATCTTTCAGGTGTACCATCGAATTTCTCGGGGAAAGCCAGTCGTGGTGTAGTAGGGGCGACAGGATGCGGCTGTGGAGCTGGTGGAGGTGGCTGTGCGGTGGCTGCCGCGGAGGAAGCAGCGGCTGACGCGGCCGCGAGCCCGTGTAGGCTCTGAACGGAGCGCACGAGCTCCTCCGTCAGTGATGTTAGCCTCGCTAGCTGTTGTTGGTGAGCCATGAGGACGCCGGCTTGCGACGAGAGCTCTCCGGTGATCTGGGAAAGAGTTGCTGGATCCGTTGGCGGCGAAGTCTTCTGTGACGCGTCAGACAAGGTTGGATCCATTTGCAAATCTTTATTTGTATCACACAGCAGTTTAGACAAAGGCAATGCAATGTAGAGGTAAAACAGGAATGTAAACACAGATACGGCTTGGGGCAGGCAGATAGTAATCGTAATCGTTATCACAGTCCAGTATCGGGGCAGGCGGAAAGCAATCATAAACGTTAACACAGTCCAGTATCGGGGCAGGCAGAGAGCATTCGTAAACGAGTAAACAGTCCAAGGTCGAGGCTGGCAGCTAAACATCAATAATCCGAAAGGCAGTCCAAAAGTAATCACCAGGGAAACAAACACAGGGAAAACAGGGAAATAACGCTCAGTAGTGCTGCACGGGGGAAAACAAGACTTCGCAAAGAGCGTTTGTGTGTGTCCCAGGTATATAGGCAGGATGATGAGCAACAGGTGGAGTGTAATCAGCGGAGCGTGGGGCATAGTGGGAAATGTAGTTCCAGTTAGAAGTCGGGTGAATGTGATGTCTGAACACCGGGGACGTTTGCGCTGACATCCGTAACAGTGGTGAAGGTTGTTTTGCAATTACTTAGATTTAACATTTCGGTATCGATCCTTAGTGTCAGTTCAGGCAGAACAACTTTAGTCATGCACATTTTTTTAAAGATTAAAATAAACAGCTTGTGTCTAAAATACACCAACAACCCCATTGCATACACGACATGTCGTATATACATCCTATGAAATCAGTATTATGTGAGATCTACAAAAAAGGTTTTTATGTTATTAAACATTCAGACTTGTGATGTGATAGATCTGTGTGTAAGAAACATTACAGCTTACTGTTTTTAAAAATAAGGACCCCTATAAATTTATGTTAAAGTTCAAAACTTTTGCGTTGATTCTCTGCATTCATATCGTTTCCAAACAATCAAAAGTATTTGTCACACCACTACATACTCATGGGAGACACTTAAAAGTAAAATGTTTCATCATTTTTGTAAATGTTAAAACGCCATCATGTTCGGAAGTTTTCTATAAAAATCTAGACCGAAACCGCACAAACATGTTTAAAACGAAGTAAAACAGTTTACACATTCTAAAAAATGTTTGTGCTGTTGATGTGTACGAAATAAAATTGACGACTTTAAGGCAATGAATCCATAGGCTTTGAATGTAAATGGCTGTTTTGTGAAATCAGAACAAGCATACAAACAACATTTGTAGCTAATATTGATAGTTCATCGATCTAGTTGAGACTGTAATCGCAATGTGATGTGCACATGAACACTGAAAACGTAAAATCTGAGCATTTCTGTGTGCTTAAACTAAAATTTCAGTGTTGAGTTAAACTAAAATAAACAAAAAACCTTTCGGTACCTAAAAAAGTGAGTGATGTTTGATGATGACCCCCTCATCTTTTTTGGGCTTGTCAGAAAATTAGAGATCTTGGCTGTCAAATGTATTTAGTTTACCATAGTTTACATTTGATGTGTTGTGTATATGAAACCAAAACTCTGTCAGGATTCGTAGAGACATGGAGTAGATGATCTTTGCCTATGTGACAGACGTCAGGTAACAAAATTAGGATCAGATCATGCCTGTGCTGTTTTAGTTTCCCATACTAACACTGTTGACTTTTATTTTTATGTCTCTGAAAGACATGTGATGTAGCCACATGTAATTTCTATTAATCTTTCACGTTTCTCTGTGTGGAGTTGCAGAAACATATGTAGAATGAGCAATGTCACACGTTGTCTGAACAAGATGTCTAAATGTTCTAATGATTGTATCTAATGGTAACAACACAGACATTAAGACCAAAAATCCTTGTATATTTTTTGTTTTTATGAAATCGATACAGCAAAACATACAAGAGACATAAGTAGTAAACAAAATCAATGTAGATAACCACAGTGACCATACATTGAAACTACTAGAACGTAGTTTTTGTTAAAGTATACAATTGTTGACGGACATGGATTGTCAATCATTTTGTTGAGTAAAAATAAAACAGAATGAAACTTTTGGAAAACTAAAAAACAACTGTAAAAACTATCGTACGATATGTCGCTGGCTCCCACGATTGGTTTTTAGTCATCATCATCATTAAACGTTATGATATTGTCTAGAAACCATAGAAAGTGCATGCATGAACCAAAACCCTTTTCAAACATGAAATCTACGGTATTTTCTATGATTTCACATACATTAATTTCTCGTTTCTTTACAAGCATATCAATGCATACATCAATTACAAAGGTCATCATAATTATGATATTGACAACGTAAAACTCGACCTCATCACATTCATAAAATATCTCTAGGGCCTTTCTAATAATCACACTGAGTTCCTCTTGGGCCTGGACCAGCGTCTGCACCATGATATTGAGAGAGTCATCTATACTTTTCACACCATCTGTTTTTTTTTCCTTGAGTCTGGTTACACACTCGGCGTTAGCTTTGCAATAATTTGGAGGCAGGCACACATTGGCATCTTTGTGTATCACAGTACATAGTAGATTGGACATCTCGCGCTTGTAGTTCTTTTTAAGCATATCTTTAAAAAGGTCTGTACCGTACACATACCCCCTGTTACGTCCCTAAAAAAAAAAATGGCTAAGGGCTTGAGGGAACACAACATAAAATGCTGTTATTTAACTCCCGGATCACTTGATCCTATTAGCATGTTTAAGTTGCTGGTGCAAAAGGACATGAGGACAAACTGGGACTGATAGGTAAATGAATATTTTTATTCATTACACCAGCGTGCATAAAGGAGAGAGACACAAAAACCAGACCCAGGGAGTAGGAATCAGAGCGGGGCTAAATCAAAGAAATAAACAAAAACAAAACCCGTACTCTAACTACAATCCCACACCCACTAAACTGCTACAACAGTAAAATAAAAGAAGTAAACACAAAATCAACGGCGCTCAACACGCCCCACCTAAACTACACTGACATAAAAACAAAACATACAACAACAGCACCCGCTTCTTACCTGATGTACTAACAACGTGCTTCCTAGGTGTTGCAAAAATGGAAGTCACGTGACATGCTTTCCTGTTCCTCTGGCCATTGCGAAGTCGTTTGAATGATCTTTGTGTCATCTTTTTCAAGAATCCGTAGCGTCGTAGACAACTTTGCTTGGTTGTTTGTTTCTGAGTTCAAACACCTTATCAGCAACAAAAGGATCGTGTCCACAGTTTCTGCCGCGCTGCATTTGATAGTTTGTTTGCAAATTCGGACACCTTCGCAGCATCAAAAGGTTCCACAGTTTCTGCAAAACATAAAACAGACCTCTGGGGTGTGTGAATCCGGCACGGTTGTTCAAAATTGTTCTGTGATGTGTTAATCCGGGGTTATGTTTTTGGTAAAGGTTCTGTGTTCAGAAGGAAAGCTTCTCATCTATACAGACCTCATTCTTTGCTTCACAACCCCCGTGGCGTTGGTCGTTTGGCCCCTACCACGTGATAACTGCCAATCCACACACACACACACACACACACACACACACACACACACACACACACACACACACACACACACACACACACACACACACCATATCCCCTGGGGGTTTTGCGCTGTAAATCGTAAAGCTATAGACACTGATTCATCTTAAACCTAACCTAATATCAGTTAAGATGTTCAAGTAGTATATTTTTATTTTATTTAGTAAAAATTAAGGTTAACCTATTTAACGTAAGTACGTGATTTTAATGTTATGTAGAACCATGTCCTATCTGTTGTTGTGTTTATAGTTAGCTTTATGGATGCACACAACCATGTTTAACAAAAATCATACAAAAAGTCTCTGTGTGCCATGTCAAATTTGTTAAATGTTTTGTCTTTAAAGAAATGGTTGTTGTCTCGTATGTGACAACCTGGATTATAACAACATCAAACTTTGATAAATAATATTTGCACCCGTTTTATTGTCCTCTAAGGGGCTAACAGAAGGGTTTAAGTCGTCATAGGATGTGTGATGAAATGTCTTAAAACTTCTAAGTTTCTTTAAATTACAAATAAGAGATAACATGCTTTAATCTGTTTCTGAGTAATGAAACCTGAAATCTAAAATAAGCCTTTTACTTTTTGACAATGGGGGCTGAATTTATTTTATTTTACCAACACAGAGTTTTAGAAACAGTACGGTCTGCTGAACACCACCGCTGTCCAGACAGCTGAGGGGTCTATTGGGTGATAACGGATGGTGCTAGAGAGAGACTGAAACTGAACGTCCAAAACAACAACCTTTTTTCCACATCAATAAATATGCCGAAAAAAACACGTAATGGAATACCATGTTCAAGACACTTTTATTTTGACAATGCGTACCGTGCTACATTTATCGTAAATACACATGTACACACGTGGATATTAGATGACATTAATGAATTCAACCCAGAAGATGGGGTTAAATGTCTTAAAACGTTTTAAAGGTTCTTAACACCATATATAAGAGCGCATCAGCCTACGTTTTCTGACAACGTTGGTGCAAATCTAAAATAAAACCCTTATTATACCGGAGCGGACAGAATTACTTTTCATTGTGTAATAACCACATATTCACAGTTGATTTTAAGGTGTCATTATTTTAAAACAAACCCCAGAAGATGAATTGAAAATGTCTTTAATCGTTTAAAAAAAAGTTTCTTAACGGCATCCGCGTATGTTCTCTATTGTAAACGCAGGAACGCAATCTAATGGCGTGAACAGAATATTGTGCATGAAAAGATTAAGATTTTATTTAGATTAAAATAAATACCCTTTAGTCTAAAGAATATAGTATTGATGGGACCCCGGTGATTTTGGCTCAGTTCATTGCTATACACGTACTGAGTATTTCATTAAATAAAATTGTGTTGTTACAAACTTTTAGATACTGCATTGTTTGCCATAAAATAGGTTGTGATCTAAAATAAACCTTTTACTTTTTTGTCAGAGTTACCATATTACATTTTACCACTACAGTTTTAAAAGACTCTACAAACCGCCCCTGCTGTGAATTATCTATCACAGCTACCCGTTCTCACCAAGATGCGTACAAATGACACGCAGTGTGATTATCGTGCAATAGATAGGCCAAATTCCGATTTTGCGTGCATATGATACGCCAGTCCTTCCCATTCACTTATATGGCGAATCGTTTCGTGACGTTTTATTTATTGTTTTCTCATTTGTTTTCTGTTTTTTAAACCATTTTCGCTTGGGTTTAGGGTTAGATTTCACATTTGCTTAAGCAGGTTATTTAATATACAGGTTTCTCTAAGTTTTTAACTATATTTAAGCCATGGTCGCTTGGAGTTGGGGTTAGAGTTGGGGTTTGGGTTAGGATGTCATTTTTATTAAACAAAACGTTGTTCTAACCCTAAACCCAAGCGAAAATGGTAAAAAACAAATGAAAAAACAATAAATAAAACGTCACGAAACGATTCGCCATATAAGTGAATGGGAAGGACTGGCGTATCATATGCACGCAAAATCGGAATTTGGCGTATCTATTGCACGATAATCACACTGCGTGTCATTTGTACGCTTTTTGGTGAGAATGGGTTGATCACACACTGTCATAAGATCAGCATCAGAAACTTTGTGTCTGATCAGAAAAATAGACTAGTTCAATAGAAAATATCAGAATTAAGTTTAACCAGATACAACTAAAATATTTGTTTCTTGAATGTCTATAAGAAACTTTTGACAAAACAAACGTTTATATCAAACTATATTTGTCATACACTGTGGCACTTCACCTAAAATCTAAAATAATACTTTATTTTTGTCAGAGCAGACAATATAAGGCTCATTGTATAATATACACATTTTCACACATGGTTTTAAGAATCATTTAATTAAAAATAAACCCCCTAAGATGGGATGAACACGTCTTAAAAACATTTAAAAGTTTATTAACGTCAGATATAAGTTCTCTGTCACCATCGGTGCACGTATATGTCACAAGGTGACGATCTTTTTGGGCGGAACCAAAAGTTGGGAAAGTTTGGTTCCGCCCGGATGTTTCCGCCCAGACCGGGGAAAGGAAACACCGGACATCCGGCAGCATCGAGAAGGGCTGTAATCAGTAGATTAAGCACAGCTGTGTGTCGTTAAGGAGATCGCCGGGTGATTGGACGACTGGAGTACACGGAGGAGTACTTAAAGAGCAGTTAAAGCACAGTTGGACAAGTTTAGTGTGTGCTGAGGAGCGGAGCTGTGCTCGTTGATGGACATTGGTGGCTGTCTGCATTTTTCTCTCTCTCTTGGTTGCAGTCTGCGGTGAAAACGCTGGAGTTAAAGGAGAACCCTATGGGTAGAAGAAACATTGGTCTAAGTGTCACATTTAAAGGAGTAAAGCAGGAAGGAAACAGACTTTGTTTTGCAGCGTAAACAAAGGCAAACCGCTGTGAGTATCAACTCTTGTGTTGAGCAACTTGTAAAAGCTAACCTGTGCAATTGTTGGATACCTCCAGGAGAAGGAGGGCGGCCCTACCCCTGAAACAGCGTGGTGGGTGAGCTGCAGAAGCGTCCATCCAAGCAGCCACAGCAACAAACTACTATTCAGGTCGTATTTCCATCGCCCTTATCCAGCCCAAGCGAAGTGGAGGACGCCGGGCGTCCCTTGTTGTGTACACTGATAGTGTGGTGAGTGAGTCTTTGTAATTAGTAAACTTTTCACGTTGAAGTGGTGCTGTGCATTTGCTGTGGGTTGCTGTGTGTCTTGTCAGACGAAACCCCGCATCATCCATTTTTTACTGAGCAGAGGACGGAGAGGCTAACGACCTCAGGAATTACCAGCTACTATACGCAGTGTGCTGTTTGGAGTGTGAAGTGAAGCAGATTAGGAGCTGTCAGCGAGTGTGAGTACGACATTGGATGATTTGTATTGGAAACTTACCTGTGTCTGCCCCTGTCGCAGAGTCAGAGGCGAAAGAGTTCCGCCGCCCCGTGGTCTCTACAAAGGGGCGCCCCTGTCCAGTATTCGATCGCCCTACGGGTAGTGAGGATAGGGCAGCGCTCGACCCGGTGAGGCGGTGTGTCATCTTCGCCCCTCTGCTTGACCTGTGGAGAAAGCTATACCTACCAAGAGCTGTAAACAGCAGACCAGGTGAGAAGCATCCAAAATCCAAGTAACAGTGCTTTTGTGTCCCAGCGGCCACCTGTGGAGAAAAAGGAGAACGAGAGTGAACATTAGGAGAACAGACTGTGGAGAGCCATACCTACCAAGAGCTGTAAACAGCAGAGCCGGTGAGAGGTATTTGAAGTCCAAGTTAACAGTGTTTTTGTGTCCCAGCAGCCACCTGTGGAGGAAAAGGAGAACGAGAGTGAACATTAGGAGAACAGACTGTGGAAAGCTATACCTACCAAGAGCTGTAAACAGCAGAACCGGTGAGAAGTGTTCGAAGTCCAAGTTAACAGTGCTTTTGTGTCCCAGCGGCCACCTGTGGAGAAAAAGGAGAGCAGCAAAGAACGCTAAGAGAATGAACTGTGTGAAGACCCAGTTGGTGGCGAAGGAGGAGAGCCTGAAGTGGCCGTTATTTTAAGTTCCCCTTTTTCCCTTCCCTATTTATTATTTTAAGTAAATTAAATAAAGTACATTTTAAATTATGCTTACCTTGTGTGTCTGGTCATTGGGGTGGCTTTGGGAATCTCCTCGAGGTGGAGAAAGGGGCGTGACCTTATTTACATCTGGGTCCACCCCTACCTGTGACAGATTTTGGCGTAGTCGGCAGGGCTCCACCTCGAGTTGAGTAACCAAGGTCACCCAATGACTGACAACGCGGGGCCCGCAGCCCCACCCCATGCCACGTCCATCATCATGGGTAGCCCATGGATCCAGAAATATGGAGGAGCAGAGTCGGAGGTACGACTGCCAGAATGGAAGGCCCAACTGGAGTACTTGGCCGACCTACAGGGCCTTAGTGCCGCCCAGCGGCTCCAGTTTGTATTAAACTCCCTAGAGGGGGAAGCACGGCGAGAGGTACAAGCCGCCCCCGAAGCAATTAGAGCCACCGCCCAGACCGTGTTCCAGTTTCTTACTGAGCAATATGGTGACCATACCACCGTAGCTGTCCTCCGTTCACAGTTTTTTAATTGTAAGCAAGGCCCCCGACAACCCATTAGAGCTTTTGCCCTCAGGCTGCGTGAGCAGTTCACTCGGCTGCAGGCCCGACGTGACCATGGGCTAGGAGAGGGGGAGACCTTATTACGTGACCAGTTCCTCCTGGGGATGAAAGAGGGCCCCGTGAGACAGAGTCTGAGGGTCCAGTTTCGGAGGGACCCCGGGCTCACCTTTGAAGATCTAAAGAAAGAGGCGTTGGCCTTGGAGGGTGACGAGGTCGAAGTGAGTGAAGCCCCTGTATGTGCAGCCGTAAGTGAAACCGCAACAGCGCAGCCTGAACGTGCGGATTGGAAGCAAGCCCTGAAAGCAGAGTTGTTGCAGGACGTCCGAAAACAGATGTCTGAACTATCCAAGACCCTCCTGGGAGAACTTCGCCAAGGTAGGGCGCGAGAGGAACCGAGGCCGGCACCCCGAGAGCGAGTCTACTCGGAGAGGGGCCGAGAGCCACCGGGACGCCCGAACCGTTTTAACCGGCCCCGCTTCGAATGGGATGACCAGGGGCGGCCAATCTGCAATCGTTGCGGAGAACCAGGGCATTATAGCCGTCAGTGTGGGCCTCGCAGGGCATCTGAAGGGGGTTTTTAGGACGACCGGCCACAGTGGGTCGTGTGGCCGGGACCCCTCGAGAAGACCCGGGAAGAAGTGATAATTCTAGATACCAGATGGTTGGGCATAGCCCAATGGCAGAGGTAAAGGTGTGTGGCAAGACAGTACAGTGCCTGGTAGATACGGGCTCTCAGGTAACGTTGTTTGCAGAAAGCCTCTCGCAGGAAGTATTCGGTAAGCAGGGAGCACAAGGAACAGAGGCCCCCTGGCTGACGTTGCGGGGCTTAAATGGCCTAGAGATCCCTTACATTGGCTACCGGTTGACGGACTTAGAAGTTCACGGGGTGTTAGTTCCCCAGAAAGGGGTGATCATTGTGGAAGAACGTTCTCTCCGAATGTTGGGAGGAGTTATTTCAGGCTAGGCCCGGCCCTAGGATCTCACCTGTCGAGAGGCCCAAATGGGAGCGAGTAGTCGCCGACTGTCGTCGGGTCCAGATGACCCAGGTCCGCAGAGACGGGGAGGAGGTAGGACGAGTGATGTGTCGTTTTGCTTTGTCTATCCCTCCTAGGAGTGAGGCCATTGTGTGGGCGAGAGTGCCCCCCCGAGGAGTTAGCCCCGAGGAGTGGGTATTGGTTGAACCTCATGCAGATTGCCCTCAAGTGGAAGTAGCACCAGGCCTAGCGGCGGTCCACAGGGGGAGGGTTCCTGTAAAAGTACGAAATGAACATCCATATCCAGTGCACTTACACCGACACCAGCGGCTGGCCCGATTAACGGGGGTCGCACCCCATCAGGTGAGAGAAGAGAGAGACGTTGTTTCCGTCAGGTGTGCCCCACTGTTATTGAGGTGGCCCTGACGCAGATGGAGGCCCCTTCGAACAGCAGGGAGAGGGACGTGCCGAGGCATCTGGCAGGTGAGTCCCTACAAGGGGAAGATCTGGAATGGGCACAGACACAAAAACTCCAGGCACTCCTTCAGAAATGGCAACATGTGTTTGCAAGACACGAGGAGGATTACGGATGTACCAAGGTGGTGGAACACCATATCCCGACTGGAGACGCAGGACCAAGTAGGGAGAGGTACCGGCCGATCCCACCCACCTTGTATACAGAGGTACGCTCACTGTTGCAGGGCATGCTGGGGCGGGGCATCGTCCGGGAAAGCAGTAGCCCATGGGCGGCCCCCATCGTGCTTGTACAGAAGAAGTCGGGGGCTTGGAGATTTTGTGTGGACTATCGTAAGCTCAACCTGGTGACCAAAAAAGACGCTTTTCCCCTACCACGGATCGAAGACTCCCTTGCCGGTCTCACGCGGTCCGCGTGGTACTCCACTCTGGATCTGGCCAGCGGGTATTGGCAGGTGCAGGTGGCCGAGGCCGATAGAGAGAAGACCGCCTTTACGACCCCGTTCGGATTATTCGAGTGGGAACGGATGCCCTTCGGGCTTTGTAACTCTCCAGCCACGTTCCAACGTCTGATGCAGCGCTGCCTTGGAGGTCAGTTAATGGAGTCAGTCTTGGTATACTTAGATGACGTAATTGTGTACTCCCCAGATTTCGATTCCCACCTCCGACACCTCAAAGAGGTTTTCCAGGCTATGGAGAAATACGGGCTGAAGTTGCAACCCGATAAGTGCCATCTGTTGAGGCGAGAAGTCCATTTCCTGGGTCACGTGGTCAGCGCTGCCGGGGTTGCCGTAGATCCTGGGAAAGTTTCTGCGGTAAGAGACTGGAGTGCACCCAAGACTGTGAGGCAAGTGCGATCATTTCTAGGGTTTGTGGGATACTACAGACGGTTTATAAAAGATTTTTCAAAGATTGCTAAACCGCTTAACCAGCTGCTGGTCGGTACAGGGCGAAGGCGGGGACGTGGGTCACTCTCTATTAACTGGGATGAGTCCTGTGAGGCGGCATTTCAGAGGTTAAAGCAGGAACTGTTACAGGCTCCCATCTTGGCCTACGCAGACTTTACTCAACCATTTGTCTTGTATACAGATGCTAGCAACCTGGGGTTGGGGGCGGTCTTGGCCCAACGACAGGAAGGAGCAGAACGGGTGATTGCCTACGCAAGCCGAAGCCTCCACCCAGCTGAGAGGAACGATGCAAACTACAGCTCATTCAAACTGGAACTGCTGGCCCTGAAATGGGCCCTGAGTGAGAAGTTTAAAGACTACCTCTGGGGTGCTAAGGTAACGGTGATTACGGACAATAATCCTTTGGTACATTTACAGACAGCAAAGTTGGGAGCCGTGGAGCAGCTGTGGGTGGCACAGCTCGCAAACTTCGATTATCAACTGCAGTATCGGCCTGGGCGAGAGCACACGAACGCGGATGTCTTGTCACGACTACCAGAGGTGGACCACCCCGGGTGCCGGGGGGCCAAGAAGAAGATAGCCAGAGGGAAGGCTATTTGATAGGGGCCGTGGAAGCACCAGGAGGCCAGCAGGAGGCTGTGCCGGGGAACTGGGGCTGGGACCCCTGTCGGTGGATAGCGAGGCAGGCCCAGGATCAGGATGTGTGTCAGGTGAAGACGTGGGTGGAGCAGGGCCGACGGCCAACGTCGTCAGAGAGACTGGCCCAGACAGAGACGGGGAGAAGACTACTGGGACAGTGGGACAAGCTGGAACTACAGAAAGGGGTGCTTTGTCGAAAGGTTAGTGACCCGAAGCTGGGCGAGGAGGTGCGCCAGATCGTGGTGCCCGCCGATCAAGCAACAGCCTTGGTGTCAGCCTACCATGATCAGCTGGGGCACCAGGGACAAGAAAGAACTGTATCTCTGCTGCGCAGATTTTTCTACTGGCCGGGGCTGGAAGCCTCAGTACGTAGCTTGGTCCAAGCTTGTCCCAGGTGTATGTTGTTCAAGTCCCGACGAGAGGCTCGAGCGCTGATGGTGCCCATCCATGCCAAAGCCCCCCTCCACATTATGGCGATGGATTTCCTGACGCTGGGCCGGCCGCAAGACCGCTATCCAAACATCTTAGTGATCACCGACCTGTTCACTAAATATGCATGGGCAGTTCCCACTCTTGACCAGACGGCAAACACCACCGCAACTGTTCTATGGCGGCACGTCTTCCAAACGTTCGGATGTCCGGAGTTCCTGCACTCAGATCAAGGGGCCAATTTCGAGTCGAAGGTGATCCGAGAATTATGCCAGCTGTATGGGTGCACCAAAACCCATACAACGTCGTATCACCTACAGGGGAACGGCAGCTGTGAGAGGTTTAATCAGACCCTATTGGGGCTCCTAGGGACCTTTGATCAACGGAAGCAGAGCGATTGGGTGAGTGCTCTACCGAACCTCTTACAAGCCTATAATAACAGCATACACAGTACGACGGGGTACGCCCCCACTTATCTGATGTTCGGCAGACATGTGCGGATGCCCACGGACCTGGTCTTGGGAGTGGCAGCTGGCCAGGAGGAAGTGAGTGTGACAGAGTGGGTGGGGCGCCATCACCAACGGCTACACTTTGCTTATGAGCAGATATCACAGAAGATACGGACCACAGGGGAGAGGAACAAGCGTTTGTACGACCGGACTGCCCGGGACGCCCCCTTGTTACCAGGAGAGAGAGTCTTGGTGCGAGACAATCGGCGACAAGGCAAGGGAAAGTTAAGTGACCGCTGGGAGACCATCCCGTATGTAGTCTGCAGGCAACAGAGACCGGGACAGCCGGTGTATACCATCCGGCCGGAAGGAAAGGCCGGCCCCGAACGTGTGGTACACCGAAACATGATTCGCCCTTGCCCAAACTATCCCGAGGCCGCGAAAGAGATAGTTATGGAGCCGGTACCGGCGGCCCCCTGGATGGGAGGATGGGCTGTGGTACCAGGCCAACCCGTGGTGGCACCACCCCCGGCTGCCCCAAGAGAGCGAGCGTTGACACCCGAACCGGCCGAACCCCTGGCCGCCCAGAGACAACCAGAGTTAGCACCCGAGCCAGCTGAACCCCCGGCCGCCCAAAGGCAACCAGAGGTAGCACTCGAGCCAGCTGAACCTGATTCACCCGTGAGGCGTTCCCAACGGGAGAACCGAGGCCGCCCCCCTGCCCGTTACGGTGAGTGGACGACTCGGAGGCATTCCAGGGACTAGAATGCATTGGCGGGGGAGGATGTCACCAGGTGACAATCTTTTTGGGCGGAACCAAAAGTTGGGAAAGTTTGGTTCCGCCCGGATGTTTCCGCCCAGACCGGGGAAAGGAAACACCGGACATCCGGCAGCATCGAGAAGGGCTGTAATCAGTAGATTAAGCACAGCTGTGTGTCGTTAAGGAGATCGCCGGGTGATTGGACGACTGGAGTACACGGAGGAGTACTTAAAGAGCAGTTAAAGCACAGTTGGACAAGTTTAGTGTGTGCTGAGGAGCGGAGCTGTGCTCGTTGATGGACATTGGTGGCTGTCTGCATTTTTCTCTCTCTCTTGGTTGCAGTCTGCGGTGAAAACGCTGGAGTTAAAGGAGAACCCTATGGGTAGAAGAAACATTGGTCTAAGTGTCACATTTAAAGGAGTAAAGCAGGAAGGAAACAGACTTTGTTTTGCAGCGTAAACAAAGGCAAACCGCTGTGAGTATCAACTCTTGTGTTGAGCAACTTGTAAAAGCTAACCTGTGCAATTGTTGGATACCTCCAGGAGAAGGAGGGCGGCCCTACCCCTGAAACAGCGTGGTGGGTGAGCTGCAGAAGCGTCCATCCAAGCAGCCACAGCAACAAACTACTATTCAGGTCGTATTTCCATCGCCCTTATCCAGCCCAAGCGAAGTGGAGGACGCCGGGCGTCCCTTGTTGTGTACACTGATAGTGTGGTGAGTGAGTCTTTGTAATTAGTAAACTTTTCACGTTGAAGTGGTGCTGTGTACTTGCTGTGGGTTGCTGTGTGTCTTGTCAGACGAAACCCCGCATCATCCATTTTTTACTGAGCAGAGGACGGAGAGGCTAACGACCTCAGGAATTACCAGCTACTATACGCAGTGTGCTGTTTGGAGTGTGAAGTGACGCAGATTAGGAGCTGTCAGCGAGTGTGAGTACGACATTGGATGATTTGTATTGTAAACATACCTGTGTCTGCCCCTGTCGCAGAGTCAGAGGCGAAAGAGTTCCGCCGCCCCGTGGTCTCTACAAAGGGGCGCCCCTGTCCAGTATTCGATCGCCCTACGGGTAGTGAGGATAGGGCAGCGCTCGACCCGGTGAGGCGGTGTGTCATCTTCGCCCCTCTGCTTGACCTGTGGAGAAAGCTATACCTACCAAGAGCTGTAAACAGCAGACCAGGTGAGAAGCATCCAAAATCCAAGTAACAGTGCTTTTGTGTCCCAGCGGCCACCTGTGGAGAAAAAGGAGAACGAGAGTGAACATTAGGAGAACAGACTGTGGAGAGCCATACCTACCAAGAGCTGTAAACAGCAGAGCCGGTGAGAGGTATTTGAAGTCCAAGTTAACAGTGTTTTTGTGTCCCAGCAGCCACCTGTGGAGGAAAAGGAGAACGAGAGTGAACATTAGGAGAACAGACTGTGGAAAGCTATACCTACCAAGAGCTGTAAACAGCAGAACCGGTGAGAAGTGTTCGAAGTCCAAGTTAACAGTGCTTTTGTGTCCCAGCAGCCACCTGTGGAGGAGAAGGAGAACGAGAGTGAACATTAGGAGAACAGACTGTGGAAAGCTATACCTACCAAGAGCTGTAAACAGCAGAACCGGTGAGAAGTGTTCGAAGTCCAAGTTAACAGTGCTTTTGTGTCCCAGCGGCCACCTGTGGAGAAAAAGGAGAGCAGCAAAGAACGCTAAGAGAATGAACTGTGTGAAGACCCAGTTGGTGGCGAAGGAGGAGAGCCTGAAGTGGCCGTTATTTTAAGTTCCCCTTTTTCCCATCCCTATTTATTATTTTAAGTAAATTAAATAAAGTACATTTTAAATTATGCTTACCTTGTGTGTCTGGTCATTGGGGTGGCTTTGGGAATCTCCTCGAGGTGGAGAAAGGGGCGTGACCTTATTTACATCTGGGTCCACCCCTACCTGTGACATATACACATGTCTTAATCAGAGACTTGGTTAAAGAATCCCCTAAATCTAAAATAAACCCCTATTTTGCCATAGTGGACAGAATTACATTTATTAAGGTTATTTTAAAACGGCATATATGAACACTCACCCGGCGCTTTGTCAGGCACCGCCGGATCTTTAATACGCGTGAAACTATAGAGCAGGTCATGAAAAGATTAACGGAACTCATGAACCGTTTAAAATTGTCTTTAGTTTAGACTTTTGTCTAAAGATTGTAGTATTGACAGCGCCGAAGGTTATGGCTCAGGTCAATGGTTAAACTATACACGTATACAGAATATTTAATTAAATATCTTGTGATGTAACAACCAAAAAGTTTTAATCAGAGCCTTGTTCATGATTTGTTTAAATCTAAAATAAACATTTACTTTTTGTCACCGTAATGGTGAATTATTTTACCAACCTTGAGTTTTAGAAATCTCTACTCGTTTACAACACGCACCCGCTGTGAGACACACAGTGGTGAGACGCGCACGGGCGAGAAAGGAGGGGGGATGGGTGAGAGAGACACTGGCGGCATCTGTCAAACACGAGCTGTCAAACACGAGCTGTCATTAAATATGACAGCATACGCTTGACATAAAACACACACAGGAAAAAAAACCCACTAAATGATATGTCGTAAACAATCACACACTCGCCGTCCCCTGTCAAACACGAGCTGTCAGAACACGACCTGTCAAACACGACCTGTCAAGGGGCCATAAATCATTCGTTTGACAAATGCTGGCCTGTTATAACTACTTACAATGCATACCATATCTTCAATAGCCTAGAAAACAAATAGCTGATTTAAAAAAAAAGATTCTGTCTATCAAGCCTTAATCTTTTGTTATCTTTAATTCAATTCAATTTTATTTCAATTCAATTCAATTTTATTTATATAGCGCTTTTCACAAAAGTCAATTGTTTCAAAGCAGCTTTACATAAATAGAAGCAGTGAAAAGCACAGAAAACGACAGATAGCACAACAAAATACATGATAGCATGAGCAGTTAAATTTGCTGCGGCTATGACTCAATATTATAATTGCACGTATTACTAAAGCAACGTATAGAAGAGGAAGCTAGGTAAAGCCCAAAAAGGCTGCCTCCCCGGGGTGAAAAACCCCCTAGGAGGAAAAAAACCCCGGGCTTTTATCCGAGGAAAAATAAGTCCTAGGAGGGAAAAACCCTTGGGAGAACGGAAATGGAGATTTAGCGGAGATTAAGCGGTTCTGCCGGTGATCGTTGGTCAGGTATCAGCTGGGCATAACGTTGAAGGACAGCCAGTAGATCAGAGGTGTGCCGACATTCACATCTACCGGGACTGGGTCTGTTTGTCTCGTCCTCGGGTCGAGGACGAGACAGGGAGAGAAAAACAAAATCGTATTAGCGTAGCGGCCGTTCATATGTATTGAAGTGTCACACAGTGATGTGGTTTAACTCAGCTTAGTTCCAGACAGACTAAATATTGCGGCATAATTATGTTATCCACAGTTGAGGATTTAGCAAATTGGGGGCCCAATGCGAGGGTATATATGGTAAATAAGGGTCACCTTCCGATCTTTAAGAGAAAATGAAACCTGACGACCCGTTTGACTAAGGCCTAAAGCCCCACTGTCGTCGTTAATGCAGGTTCAGTGGCAAACGGGTCTATATTGTATACCATTTACAGGACCAGGAGAAAACGCCAAAAACATCGCAACCCGACCATACGTGTTAACCCGTTTGACTAAGGCCGGAAGCCCCACTGTCGTCGTTAATGCAGGTTCAGTGGCAAACGGGTCTGTATGGCATACTATTCATAAGACTTACGATAGCGCCAAAATCGCAACCCGACCATACGTGCCAACCCGTTTGACTAAGGCTGGAGGCCCCACTGTCGTCGTTAATGCAGGTTCAGTGGCAAACGGGTCTGTATGGCATACTATTCACAAGACACACGAAAGCGCGAAAAACGCAACCCGACCATACATACCAACCCGTTTGACTAAGGCTGGAGGCCCCACTGTCGTCGTTAATGCAGGTTCAGTGGCAAACGGATCTGTATGGCATACTATTCATAAGACTTACGATAGCGCCAAAATCGCAACCCGACCATACGTGCCAACCCGTTTGACTAAGGCTGGAGGCCCCACTGTCGTCGTTAATGCAGGTTCAGTGGCAAACGGGTATGTATGGCATACTATTCACAAGACACACGAAAGCGCGAAAAACGCAACCCGACCATACATACCAACCCGTTTGACTAAGGCTGGAGGCCCCACTGTCGTCGTTAATGCAGGTTCAGTGGCAAACGGGTCTGTATGGCATACCATTCACAAGACACACGAAAGCACCAAAATCGCAACCCGACCATACGTGCCAAACCGTTTGACTAAGGCCGGAAGCCCCACTGTCGTCGTTAATGCAGGTTCAGTGGCAAACGGTGGCAAACTATTTAATGCAATTCATTTTAAGTGTTCATGCAGAAAAGGTTTTTATTTATTTATTTGGTTGTTCTGTGTTATGACCGTGAGTGCTTTGTTCCGTGAAAATAACTATTGCGAGTTAAGAACCTTTACTAGACAAATTATGCGAATGCTTTGTTGAAGAGAAAAGTTTTAAGTCTAGATTTAAAATGATCGACTGTGTCTGATTCTCGGACATCGGTTGGTAAATCATTCCAGAGCTTAGGGGCTAAGTAGGAAAAGGATCTTCCACTTTTAGACACTTTTGATAGTCTAGGGATAATCAATAGGCCAGAATTTTGCGACCGTAGTGTGCGTGATGGATTGTATTCTGATAGTAATTCTCTAAGATATGAGGGTGCTAAGCCATTTAAAGCTTTGTAGGTGATTAGTGATATTTTAAATTGGATGCGATATTTAACTGGTAGCGAGTGTAAAGATGCCAGAATTGGGCTTATGTGGTCATACTTCTTAGATCGAGTAAGTACCCTTGCAGAAGCGTTTTGAACTAGCTGAAGCTTGTTGACCTGATTTGAATGGCATCCCCCGAGTAGCGAGTTACAATAGTCTATTCTAGAGGTCATAAAAGCATGAATAAGCTTCTCTGCGTCAGATGTAGACAGTATATGGCGTATTTTTGAGATATTTCTAAGATGGAAGAATGCTGTGCGGCAGACATTGGCGATATGACTATCAAAGGATAAGTTGCTGTCGAACATCACACCTAAGTTCCTAACCGTGGAAGATGGCACCACAGTACAGCCATCTATGTGCAATTTGTAATCTGACATATTATGTTTGTAGCGATTTGGTTCAATAATAAGTACCTCTGTCTTATTGGAGTTGAGCTTAAGAAAGTTATGTGCCATCCAGTCACTAACATCGCTAATGCAGTCTTTTAGCTTAGAAAACGTGTGTGTTTCGCTGGGATGCGAGGAGATGTAAAGCTGGGTATCATCCGCATAGCAGTGAAAACTTATGTTA
Source organism: Paramisgurnus dabryanus (assembly GCF_030506205.2). Lineage (NCBI taxonomy): Eukaryota > Metazoa > Chordata > Actinopteri > Cypriniformes > Cobitidae > Paramisgurnus > Paramisgurnus dabryanus. The sequence goes on along the minus strand of NC_133358.1, from coordinate 3,273,033 downwards.
TGTTTCCTGATAATGTCTCCTAGGGGTAACATGTATAACGAGAACAGGATAGGACCTAAAACTGATCCCTGCGGTACACCGTATTTAACCAGGGAGTGATATGACTCTTCCTCATTTACATAAACAAAGTGATAGCGATTGGTTAGATATGACCTAAACCAGGCTAGCGCCTGACCACTGATACCAACATAGTTTTCTAGTCTATTGAGTAGGATTCTGTGATCTATTGTGTCAAATGCTGCACTAAGGTCTAGTAATATAAGAATTGAGATTTCACCACGATCGGATGTTAATAGGAGGTCATTTGTAACTCTAAGCAACGCTGTCTCTGTGCTATGGTGGGGCCTGAATCCTGATTGGAACTTTTCATATGTACTATTATTTGTCAAGAATGTGCGTAACTGGCTTGCCACTACCTTTTCTAATATTTTCGAAAGAAAAGGGAGATTTGAGATTGGTCTAAAGTTATTAAGTTCTCCTTGGTCAAGCTGTGGTTTTTTAATCAGCGGTTTAATAACTGCTAGTTTGAAAGCTGTTGGAACGTATCCTATTTCTAGCGATGAGTTAAAGATATTTAGAACTGGGGTTGACACTACAGGGAATACTTCTTTAAGTAGTTTTGTGGGAACGGGGTCTAATATACAGGACGATGATTTGGATGATGTGACTAGTTTAGAGAGCTCATCTATTGTAGTAGGTTTAAATGAATCAAGATGTTCGTATGGTAGTCTAGTGTTAAGTGAACTAATGGGTAGAGTGGTGGCTGCCTGGGTAGCTACGATGTTTTCCCTAATAGCCGAAATTTTGTTAGAAAAGAAGTTCATGAAGTCGTTACTATTGTGTTGAAGTTTACTATTGGTTTCTGTTTGTTCTTTGTTTCTAGTCAGTTTCGCAACTGTGCTAAAGAGGAAACGAGGGTTATTATGATCCTCATTTATAAGCTTGCTAAGATATGTAGATCTGGCGGTTTTAATAGCCTGTCTGTAGTGTTTAACACTCTGTTTCCATGCTGCGCGCCATACTTCTAACTTTGTGCTTCTATAATTTCTTTCCATTTTTCTAGCTGCCTTTTTAAGGGCTGCTGTGTGATGGTCATACCATGGAGCTGGCGGTTTTTCTTTGAATCTCTTTTTTCGAATGGGAGCAACGGCATCCAATGTGTTAGAACAGACATTGTTTAGGTTTTCTATTTCAATATCTAGATCGTCACAGTTATCTGCTACATGTTTCATTTGGGACAGGTCTGGAAGAGTGCTAATAAAGCTATCTTTAGTGGTGGAAATTATTGTTCTGGCTAGTCGGTAGCATGTTGTAGATTGAGTGATCCTATCTAGAAGTACAGTGTATGACACAAGGTAATGGTCAGAAACTGCATCACTCTGAGGTGATATTTCGACGTCATTAATATTGAGTCCGAGTGACAGAATTAAGTCTAATGTGTGATTACGAGTATGCGTTGGCCCTGTCACGTTTTGTCTAATATTGAGAGAATTTAGAACATCTATAAACGCACGTCCTAATGCGTCTTTTGGGTTATCCACATGGACATTAAAATCACCAACAATAAGAGCTTTATCTACAGTGACTACAAGCTCAGATAGGAAATCTGCTATTTCATTAAGGAAATCTGCATGGTGGCCCGGTGGTCTATAGATTGTCGCTAAAGCAAAAGAAAGCTGTTTGTGGTTACGATCAGTTATTTCCATATTTAACAACATTACTTCAAATGATTTAAATTTTAGCTCAGATTTTTGGTTTACTTTAAACATTGTGTTGTATATTGTAGCTACACCACCCCCTCTCCCCTTTAATCGAGGTTCGTGTTTATAATAATAGTCTTGTGGGGTGGATTCATTTAATCTAATGTAGTCGTCTGCTTTAAGCCAGGTTTCTGTTAAACAGAGTACATCTAAGTTTTGGTCTGTAATTATTTCATTGACAATAGGTTCTTTATTGGTAAGCGATCTAATGTTAAGAAGGCCGAATTTTAAGATTCGAGATTCATCTGTTAATGTATTGTTTTCTAATTTTATTTGAATCAGATTTGTACCAGATGTAACAAGCGGTGCCCTGTATTTATTTGTTCGGGGAACAGATACAGTTGAAATGTGCTGATATTTCGGTAAGATTGACTCGAAGTGCTGGGATATAAGTGGTCTTGACATATCACGGCAGCTAACAGATGGACGGTTAAGCCGATCCGTCTGTTTCCTGACCTGGGCCCTGGATAGTCAGACTATATCAGAATTAAGACTATTGATCAGATTTTTAGTGAGTATAGCACTTCCTTCCGATGACGGATGAAGGCCATCTCGGGTTAGGAGACATGGTCTTCCCCAGAAATGCTTCCAATTGTCTATAAACCCTACGTTATGCTGAGGGCACCACTTTGACATCCATCCATTGAGAGACACTAATCTACTATGTGTTTCATCTCCCCGGTAGGCGGGGAGGGGACCAGAGCATATTACATTGTCTGACATTGTTTTTGCAATTTCACACATCTCCTTAATATTATCTTTGGTGATTTCCGACTGGCGGAGCCTAGTGTCATTCGTGCCGGCGTGAATAACAATCTTAGAAAACTTCCGCTTAGCATTAGCCAGCACTTTAAGTTTGGATCTAATGTCAGACGTTCTGGCTCCCGGTATAATGTCGACTATGGTGTTTGGTGCCTCAATGTTAGTGTTCCTGAGTATAGAATCTCCAATGACCAGGGCACTTTTAAAAGGTGTTTCAGCTGGTATACTCCTTAGGGGATCGAATCTGTTAGAAATTGTCGTTACGTTATGGGTCTTAGAAGGACGCCTTATATGACTATGCCGCCTAACAGTCACCCAGTTTGACCGCCGACTTGACTCTGATGACGGAACCGAGCCATGTGTATTTTGATAAACACTATGCGCGCTCGATACAGTATTTGTAATATTTATATTAGCATCTGATGTCGGAACCGAGCCATTAGTCTTTTCGCTCGATAGATTATTTGTGACAGTAACATTAGCGGTTTTGCTATCCTCAACTAGCGTTCGGATGCACGATTCTAGTTCAGCAACCTTCTCAGTTAACCTTAATACTTCAATACACTTAGTGCATGTAAACCCCTCTATGCTAACAGCAGAAGCTAAACTATACATGTGGCAAGTAGTACATGTTACAATAACAAGCGGAGTCTTACCGCTTATATGCTGGGCGATGGCGTCTTCGTTTACCCGAACGCGGTCCCCGGAGCTGCATCGCGTGGGGTGTTCGGTTGTGACATGCCTCGGTCGCCTGCGAACGTCTGGGGCCAGGGTGATGTTTGGCTTGCTGAATCTGCGAAGGCCGGGCAGCGGTTCCTCCACAGCTTCCCGATCGCTTTCATGTCGTTCACGGTCCGTGAAGCTGCATCGCGTGGAATGCATGTTTGTTGCTCGCTTGTGGACGTCGGAAGGCAGGGTGAAGTGGGCGCTGTACCTCGCCTTGGATCTGCTAAAACCGGGAAACAACTCCTCCACAGCTTCCCGCTCAGGTGAGGATAGGTCAGAAAAGCATATATCAGATGAATCCGCCATTAGATCGGAAAATGCTAGCTTCAGCCTCCACCGTGTGGATGCTAGCGGGCTATATGCTAACACTGGGTGTTTATTAGTGATAAATAGTTTCACGTGGTAGTACTGCTCAATAATCGTCACGGTAAAGTATTCCTATGTAAAACTAATAAGTTATATTATATAAATAGGAATAAGATGGTAAAAAAAAGCTTTTAGATGATGAACTCGACGGAGCTACGATGCACGATCTGTTCAGCGTGACGTCACAAACCGGATGTCACTGATGTCGATTTAGATCATTAGCATCACGCAAAAAAAATAACCAGGGAGTTTCGATATTTTTCCTGTTACGTACTTTAGTGCATTTTCACGTTAACACTACCTTGAACTTAATACATTTGAAAAACTGTGATGAGCATTTAGTTTAAAGCTAATTTGTGAGGGGCAAATTTGTATATTCCAAAAACAATATAAACATAAAGCTTAAACATATATACCGCTACAATGAAATAAATGACAAATTGTGTGGGATGGATTTTGTCATACCGCCCGCATTCACGGCATTTCTGCAACTTAAATCAGGCTCAGCAGTCAAAAAATGAGTCATGAAGAGGAAAAAAACATACTGTATATAAGTCGCACTGGACTATAAGTCGCATTTATTTCGAAAATTATTATTCTTTTTGGGGGCAGTTTGTTTGTTAAGTCTTTCTCCGTTGTCTATGTTAATGTTTCAGTAGTAACAGTTTTTTTCAGGGGTAAGCTACAGGAGCAACATATAGCGCCCTTTCATGGCTGTAGATGGTAATGTTTTCTTTTGGTTCATGTTAGTCAGTATGAATTAATTTTGACATATAAGTCGCACCTGACTATAAGTCGCAGGAATAGCCAAACTATGAAAAAAGGTGTGACTTATAGTCCGGGAAATACGGTAATTCAGATTGCAGACTAATTTAAGTGTTTAGAGTTTTAATGCCGGGTGTTAGACGTGCTTCTCCGCCGCCGCATCAGCGTGCATCATGAGAGATTTGTTAGCTTCCTTATATAGCCTAGTTTATTTTGTTGTTAAAACGACACGAGACACACATGGAAAGCGAAACGGAGAACATTTATTTTATCTGTGGATATGGTTATAACGAACCCGATAACTGCAAATGCCGTAACAGCAAACAATAGCTCCGTGTCACAGGTCGGGGCGAACACCTTCCAAGTTCCCACCTCGAGGAGGTCCCAAAGCCCCCCCAATGACCAAACACACGAGAGAAAAGTTATAATTAAAAAATAATCTTTATTAATTTACTTAAAATATTTGAATGGAAAAAGGGAAGGGCAATTTAAAAACAGGAATCTCTTCGCCTCCAGGCGGGGCTTCACGGGGGCAGGGGGGCCAAGCTTTCGGGTCTTTCCCTCTTGATCCCGTGGCGCGCTCCCCTTCTCCTGGAGGCAGATCAGACAGAGTGTTTACTGGGTTGGATGCGTGTTGTAGTACAATCTTTCTGCTTCCTTCCACAGGCCCACGTGGCGGGCAGAGGTGTGTGTCACACAGGACTGGACTTCTCCTTCCTTTCTCTAGGTGCGTGCTACAAGAAAAGGTAAGTGTTACACCAAACTGGACTTTTCTTCCTCTCCTTAGGTACGTGCTGTAAGCAAAGGTAAGTGTTAAACAGGGCTAGACTTTTCTTCCTCTTCCAGGTATAGACTGTAAGCAAAGGTAAGTGATACACAACGCTGGACTCTTCCTTCCTCTCCTTAGGTATGTGCTGTAAGCTAAGGTAAGTGTTACACAGGACTGGGCTTTTCTTCCTCTTCTAGGGATATGCTGTAAGCAAAGGTAAGTGATACACAAAACTGGACCTTCTTCCTCTTCCAGGTATAGGCTGTAAGCAAAGGTAAGTGATACACAAAACTGGACTTTTCTTCCTCTTCCAGGTATAGGCTGTAAGCAAAGGTAAGTGATACACAAAACTGGACTTTACTTCCTCTTCCAGGTATAGGCTGTAAGCAAAGGTAAGGGATACACAAAACTGGACTTTTCTTCCTCTTCCAGGTATATGCTGTAAGCAAAGGTGAGTGATGCACAAAACTGGACTTTTTCTTCCCTTTTACTCGAAGGCAGTGGACTTATCAACAAGGAGGTTCTACACAAAGTGATTTGACTTACGGTTTCCCAGGGCAGGGGACAGACGTAGGGGACAGCAGTGCAGAGCCGAACGCTTCCCTGATCCTTCCTCCACTCACAGCGTCGGACTCACAGGACAGGGGCGAACCTTTGAAGTGGCTCCACACTAAGGTAGTTATCTTCCCGCAACTGTCAGCCCACTCCCCCCCTGGCACAAGTATTTGGTCGTAATCAAACTACTCACTTCAACCTTCCAAATGCTTCACCACTGCCCGTCCACTCCTCAAGGGAAAAGTATACTCGCTGCACACTCAAGAAAGTCCCACGTTATAAGGTGCTTCGGTCCACACTCCACCGTTTCCCAACAGCTGACTCTCCTCACGGCTCCGCTGGCCTCGAATGGCTTCTATCAATATAAATACACAGCACGACACTGCAAGCTGTAAAGTGTACACACACAAATGAAGACAAGACACCCACAGCACTGCACACACACTCAGTGAGTTATGGATAAAGCCAAACACGGCCCGGGCCCGCCGTGTGGTGGTTTGGACAATATTTCCTGGTGGAGGGGATGAGATGAAACGAAGAGGAACGTGGGACTTTCCCCGGCGGTGGTTCAGTTATCCTACGGCTCGCCCACACTTCCCTCTCTGGTGGGGCCGAAATGCTACGTAGCAACTCACAGCACAGGGTCAGATGATACCTTCTTACACTCACAATATACACCACCGGTGGTAAGCTCACTCACGTGTACCTCTACTTCCAGGGCAATTCCCCGGCTCGCCCACACTTCTCTCTTCGATGGGGCCGCAACACTTTAGAACACTCAGGACACAAGATCAGGTAATACTTCAATATCCACCATACACAACATAGGCCAAAATGGTACTCACGTATATCTTCTACTTCCAGAATGGATTCCCGGCTCGCCCACGCTTTCTCTCTTTCTCCAGTGGGGCCGTATTGCTACGGAGATTCTCACAACACAGTGTCAGGTAATACTTTGCTTAGTCGTTCCCCATAGGCAGAATTCGGTCTACTCACACTTAATGTGGCTTTCGGCTATCCGCATTTAAGACCGCAACCGTCTTCAATGTAGCCGTCTTAGCAATTCGCTTAGCGATCCTCCTTCACTCCGTTTATCCAGCTCCAATTCCTTCGTAGTAGTCACCGTATAGCAGCCCCACAGCACAACGCAGCAGCACAGACAAACACAGCGCAGCCCAACTTCTCTGCAGAAAAACTCTACCTTTAACTGTGCTTCAAAGGCTCCTTTTATCTACCTACCATCCTTCTCATCAGCCAATCGATAATCGCTGCATTAATTCTTTCCACCTGCGCCTCATCAGGCTGCATTCGTCACTAAACGGCTGCCGGAAGTCCGGTGTTGCAGGTAAGTCGTCCAGGCGGAACCATCTTCAGCGGAACCCAAGACGCTAACTTTTTGTTCCGCCTATCCCAAAAAGTCAGACGTAACATCCGTTTTGTGAAGTGTTGTTAAATTAAGCTCGTAACTTTGCACCCTCAGCAATAATGTATCAATCCAGCTTGCGTTATTTGTAACATAATATTAAATTCAGATATATTTGTTAGATCCGTTTGTTGTTCTCACTGGATAACCACAGAGCAGTTTTTTCTGCAGCTGGCATTAATGAGAAAAACGGGTTTCACCGGAGAAGGTAGGCTAAATAGGATTTTCTTTCTAAACAAAAACATGTCAGACTAAATAAAGAAGATATTCATATTTGACTGAGCCTTCGATCCATGCGGGGTTTTAATGTGCATTAAAATGCCATCATTTTTTTATCAGCATTTTGTAACATTAACGTTAAAACAAAACCACAACTAGCACATCTCAGTTTTTAAATGTAGTGCATTGTAAACAAGCACCAAAGGATTTATTAAACAAACAGTTTAACTTTTAACAACCTGATGTGTCACTAGTAGCCTACTCACCAGTTTTTCCAGACGTGAGGCAGATAGCCTATATAACTGAAGTTGGGTTTGTTTATGCCACATGCTGTTTGGCTTAATTTTCTTCTCAAATTGTGTGTGTTGACTCCATTTCTATTACACGCAAAAATACCATAAGTGCAATTGTAGTACTAATGATTGGCATAATTTCTTTGTGTTTCGGCTTTCGGTTTTCGGTTTCGTCCAAAAATTTTCATTTCGGTGCATCCCTAGAACGTATAGATGGATTTCAGTCATGTGACCTTTTACGTCATGCCGCCATCTTGAGGACCTACCGAGTACCAGTAGGCTATTGACAAGCACTGACTACCTTGCTACGATTTACGGATTTCTTATCTTTTACTGTCTATGATTCTTACAGATACAGTAAAGGGCTACGAAAGACAACATGTCGCATCTCGACTGTCATGAAAATAAACGCTACTTTTAAAAATATATATCTTGGTTAGTGTGTGATGCCTTCTCGATCCCTGATGCGTTCTTCCAGCCGCTGTCCGCTGCTACCGAACTACCACTAATTTACAACATAAGAAGGCGCGACACCACATGAAACTTTGCTTGAAGTATCACCTGGATCTCTACACATGAACACGAGCATTGAGAACATTGTTTGTGTACACAGAATTTACTAAAAAGAAAGGTTTTGTACAACTGCCTTGTGCTGTTATGGTGTCCGCTCGTCATCTCTGCCAGACGTAAATAATCGATTTCCGAATGCGGATGAATGAATCTCATATGAGGCTCCTTTTTCAACTAGAAGGTCAATATTGTTTTTCACTTGCGACAAAACAACGACTTATACGTGCATTTTTATGGAACTATGCTTTAGGAGATATCAATCTTTACTCTCCTCCCTCCTTTCGTCGCAATTGGAGATCGATACATCTTCACTGGGAAGAAGGCGGTGAGCGGACGCCAAATCATCCAAAGTCAGTTGTTCAAAACCTTTTTAGTTAACTCTGTGTTCACAAACAATTTTCTCAATGCTCAAGTTCACGTGTAGAGACATAGGCGATACTTCGAGCAAAATATCATGTTGTGTTGAGCCTTCTTAGTGTTGTTAAAATAGCGATTTTGATGCTCAAAGCATATTGAAGGCATAGCTTCTAGTTCTTTTGCGACCAATACAGGTCCTCAAAATGGCGGAAGACAAGCGAGTGACGTCAGCTGATATCCATGTATAGCATTCCAACACTGCTCTCACTTGTATGATGTCACAGCAGTAGGCAGAGCAAATACAACGACATGCCTATAATCCCTCCCAATCTGCAGTGTTACTAAACTCAATGAAAAATTTAACAAAGCCAAAGTGAAGTGAGCTGACTCGACCTGACCCTGGAGTACCATGCAATGGAAAAGTGCCATTAAGGTGCAAAACCCCTTTTAAGCATAAAACGGTTAAAATGACGTGCTGTTATATATAATATATACCTACAACATAAAAACTTAAGATTTACATTACCATAACATCTTCTCTCTGAAGAATCACTCTGAAGATTCACTCAGCTTCTTCTAACGTCGGCAAGTCTTTTAGAAAGAGTGATAGAGGTAATGTGATAGAGATTAGTTGCTAGCAAATACACTTCAGTTTATACATTTTGTACATTACTTAATTACTTGCCATTTACCTTTCATTATGTACCGTGACTGGATAATCCATTCGCTGACCTTTAAAGCAGACATATCATGCTTTTAAATCTGTCCTTTTTACATATAAATCATCTATTTGTGGTCTATATAAAGCGAAACTGCAATGCTTGGGTCTGAATTCCTCATTATTGAGGAATAAACTAATTAACTGTAATTAACTAATTACAATTAGTTAATTGTAAGTTGTTGATGACCACATGCGAGATTCACAGGCTGACTAAAACCACATTACTGTGTGACACTTGCTTTTTATGTGAACGGCCCCTACGCTAATAAGATTTTGTTTCCCTCTCCCTGTCTCGTCCTCGATCCCGAGGACAATAAGACAAACAGATCCAGATCCAGTTCCGGTAAATGTGAAAGTCGGGACACCTCTGATCTACTGTTCTTCAACGTGATGTCCAGCTGATGCCTGACCAAAGACCACCGGCAGAACCCGCTTAATCTCCGCTTAATCTTCGCTTAATCTTCTTCCGTTTCAATGTGTGTATATATATATATATATATATATATATATATATATATATATATATATATATATATATATATATATATATCCCAAGGGTTTTTTCCTCCTAGGACTTTTTTTTACTTCCCCGGCTAAAATTCCGGGGGTTTTTTCTCCTAGGGGGTTTTTCAACCTGGGGAGGCAGCCTTTTTGGGCTTAACTTCTATACGTTACATTAGTAATACGTTTGCTTATAATGTTGATTTATAGCCGCAGCAAATTTAGCTGCTTGTGCTATCGTGTATTATGTTGTGCTATCTGTCGATTTTCTGTGCGATCTATTATGTAAAGCTGCTTTGATACAATTACCAAATTGTGAAAAGCGCTATATAAATAAAATTGAATTGAATTGAATTATTATAGCCCCACAGACCCCCTTTCTACCCCTTTCCTGATGTGCATCTGAGAGCAACTCGTTTTGGTACTGTCTTTTTAAATGCACGTCATACCCTGCCCCCTCTCCAGGTTGCAGAGGTGACACTCGGTTAAACTCCACCCTGTTCGGCCATTTTTGTAGTTTTATAGCAGAGATACGATTATGTAGCGGCACAGAACTTTTTATTCACTCGTTATTCACAAAATGTCAACAACGAAAGACTTGTCCATACAGCCAATATATTCGCGCCAGAGTCGGAAATGGAGAGAGATGAAAATTAAGACGACGAACCTGCAGAACAATGTCTTCATATGGAGGTATCTCAATGGTGTGGTAATGCCGTTTGTCAAACCGAAGGCTGCAGCCTCCGGAGGTTGCATTTCTAGGCTGCATACATCATCAAGGCTGTCTTATTTCAGAATATAAACAATTATAAAGTTGACTATTATTCTTAGTTAATTGTAAGTTGTTGTAATATGCTATAACTTAATCCCGGGTTGATGACCACATGCGACATACACAGGCTGCAGCCTTCGGATTGAGAAACAGCACTGCTAAACCATGACCACCTTGTACTTTACTGTTTTTAAAGTTATTTACAGCTTACCGAAGTGCTCTGCTCGTCGTCTCCAAAGATATAAGTAATTGACCCCTCAATCAGACGAAGTCTATCAGCAAATCCTACTTTATACTGGTGGAGGTTGGTGAAATAGTTATCCTTGAAGTGCTTCGTGCACAAAAAAAATGACATTTCCGTGAAAAATAAAACTCAACCAGGCACAGGTTCAACAACCGAACATTTTGATTTACTCTCTCGTAACTTCTGCATCCTTGAGCTTGTACTACAATATCGCAGCGAGAAATTGAAAATGGCGGATTGCTCGTAGTGTTGGGCTGGAAGTCGATGTCCTTATTTGGCAGCTCCGCTGCAAATACTGTGACGTAATTGTTCAAAAAACGTAATAGATAATAGAAAAATCAGAACAGAACATATGACCAAAACAGAATATAAAGATATCAACAAAGCACCTGAAGAGACTAATTTCAACTTTTATGTACTTCTAAACACTACAAATATACAACAAAATGCATTTAAGAGCTAAGAAAGTGGATTTAGCATGATATGTCTCCTTTAATAAAAAAATACAAAGATAAATTAAAACTGCAAGCAGTGATGGAAGGGCCCTCGCACACCTGACACCGCCACGCCGTGGCATGAGAAGAATTAAAGGGAACAGTAGTAAATAGGCATTTAAGCATGTAAACATAGGTGAACCATTTAAAAGTGTAGTATAATGTGCCACATTTCCTGTTGCTAATTACAAATGACAGCGAGGTAGCATCGTGTAAGATAGCATGAGAGAGAGAGAGAGAGTGAGTGAGCGAGTGTGTGTGTGTATGAGTGACTACATGTAAATATTGGCACGTAGATGTGTTCTGTCCAGGACTCTTATCAATCATGTGAAGTTTGGGACAAATCTGACATTGCATTATCATTGTAAACATGTTTCTTCCTGTTACCAGCTGGTGGCGCTATGACCGTAACTGACTATTGGCATCATAAGTGACTATCAGTGATGGGAGTAACGCGTTACTGTAACTCCACTATTTTTTTAAATCAAGTAACGCAATTACAATTACTGAAATTTAAATGAGTTCGTTACGCGCGTTACTCTATTTTGTAAAAAATAGACAAGACATATCTGACGTCGCAGGACTGTAGTTGGCGGCGCAATAATTCATTACACTTCATCATAGCTGACAGTGCATATAGAATGAACATGAAAAATCTAAACGGGACAACATACCTTTGTTTAAAAATTGTGCGCAAGTCATAATCCATCCGGTCTCATGTTTGTAAATTATCTTCACCAAGCAATCGCAGTATGACATCAACTTGCATTTGTAGTCCACAAAGGTAATAAATCTAAGAAATGATCATATATTCTTAGATGTTTACATCGGCTTCATGGAAGAGAACGATCCGCGATTGTTGTTTCCACTAAAATATTCACACTGCGGTGTACACCTGTGTTAAAACTCCATAGTATGTGTGAGCTCGCTTTTAGTTTTAGTTTCAGTCTCTCCGTATCCGAACAAAAAATCCACTCGCTCTGTGTCCATCTGACAAAACAATCCACTCGCTCTGTGTCCGTCCGACAAAACAATCCACGTAGCCTACTCCGTTTTCTGAATAAATATCTTCCTTTAATCCTGTGTATCATTTAAATCCAACAGAAAACAAACAATATATGACCAAAGAGCGCAGTCCCTGTGGCAAGCTTCACAAGCTGTGTTCCAATTCAAGTGCTGCACCCTACTAAGCATGCAATAAAAGGTGAGCACTTGCCCATTCAAGGCGCTCAGAAGTTCGCGAAGAGAACTGAAATGAGACGGTCTAACCTTCGGAGGACCCATAATTTGCCTCATCTGCTGCACACGCATCGTGCCTGTCAGCAGGACACAGCGGAGACGTTTCTAACTTATTAAAATAAATATGAAATCAGAAAAATTATAATTTATTTTAGAAAATTTGACATGTTGACACAATTGTCTCCAAATTTTTAAAGAGACACTTCACAATTTTAACACATTTTATATTTTTGTAAACATGCAGAATATTTGTCTAAATGGTCTAAATGATATACATAAATAAACTAAGTTTAAATATTAAGATAATTTCTAACAAAAATATTCAAAGGTTGAATCTAAAGCAAAATAGGCTCCTACAGTATGTGATATATTAGAGTCTTATGTGTAAAATAGCCCATCCATATCATTTTACTGTTTGACTGTTCAGTACTGTTCATATTTACATTTAAAAAGCAGACATAAAAGTAACTTAAAAGTTACTTTTCTAAGTAACTAATTACTTTTGATATACAGTAACCGGTAGAGTAATTCAGTTACTTTTAAAAGAAGTAATTAGTAACTGTAACTAATTACTAATTTTTTAGTAACTTGCCCAACACTGGTGACTATTGACATGTAGATGTGTTCAGTCCAGGGGCCTCATTTATCAACATTGCGTAGAAAATGCTCTATATTTGTACCTACGAATGAAATTTAGAATGTGCCTAAGTACAAAAAAATCGGGATTTATCAAACGTGCGCACGTGGTTCGTACGCACATCAGTAAGTAATCCTTGATGATAAATCCCAAGTGTTCTTAAGCACCATGCTCGTGCACGTTCATGGTCATTTGCATTCCGAAACGCCTCCGATGAACCATATATGGTGACAACACCTCCCGTTAAAAGTCACGTGGTTGTGCTTTTTCCCTCATCGCAATAATGGCAAAGAGAGCGTAAAAGAGGAACTTTACAGACACAGAAATTGAGTTACTGGTGGATGAGGTTAATAACACATCTGTTTGGTTCACTTAGTACGGGAGGAATGACTAACAAAAGAAAACAAATCTGCATGGGAACATGTTACCAGTGAGTTTAATTCCATTGGGTATGAGAACACTTCTAGAAATAAAAAAGTGGTTTGACATTAAATTATCAGCCAAAAAAAAAAAAAAAAACGCGTCACAGCACACCGACGTGAAATCAGTCCAACTGTAGGAGGACAGACAATGAAAGAACTTGGACAGCCGCATAACCATCATCATCGGCGCGATCTTTGAAAACGCGCTCCCGGCGGAATGGATTATTTGCCAAGTCTTTCAATAATACAAGATAAGCCATTGCACTGTGTCAAGCATTTGACGGAGCTTTCTTACATAGGGTTAGACACTAATTTCATTAATTAGCTTCAACACTGATTTGCAGTTACTTTATTAACAGTAATCATTTTTAACACCTTGGGGTGGATAATAAATAGACAAAGTGTTCTTTTTAACGCTGGGGATGGACGGTCCTGTGTAGTATCGCTATTCTACCACTAGATGCTCTGCGTACGCATACTCCGAGGTGTGCGTATATTTACACACATTTCTACGTATAAGTGCAATTTGATAAATTCCACACTTTGCGTAAAACTGTTCCTACGCACACTTTACGCACACTTCTGTGCGTACGAACGCTTGATAAATGAGGCCCCAGGACTCTTATTAATCATGTGAAGTTAGGGAAAGATCGGACATTGCATAATCAGTGTAAACATGTCACTTCCTGTTGTCAGCTGGTGGCGCTATAACCATAAGTGACTATTGACATGTAGATGTGTTCAGTCCAGGACTCTTATTAATCATGTGAAGTTAGGGAAAGATCGGACATTGCATAATCAGTGTAAACATGTCACTTCCTGTTGTCAGCTGGTGGCGCTATAACCATAAGTGACTATTGACATGTAGATGTGTTCAGTCCAGGACTCTTATTAATCATGTGAAGTTAGGGAAAGATCGGACATTGCATAATCAGTGTAAACATGTCACTTCCTGTTGCCAGCTGGTGGCGCTATAACCATAAGTGACTATTGACATGTAGATGTGTTCACTCCAGGACTCTTATTAATCATGTGAAGTTTGGGACAGATCAGACATTGGATAATCATTGTAAACATGTCACTTCCTGTTGCCAGCTGGTGGCGCTATAACCATAAGTGACTAATGACATGTAGATGTGTTCACTCCAGGACTCTTATTAATCATGTGAAGTTTGGGACAGATCAGACATTGGATAATCATTGTAAACATGTCACTTCCTGTTGCCAGCTGGTGGCGCTATAACCATAAGTGACTATTGACATGTAGATGTGTTCAGTCCAGGACTCTTATTAATCATGTGAAGTTTGGGACAGATCAGACATTGGATAATCATTGTAAACATGTCACTTCCTGTTGCCAGCTGGTGGCGCTATAACCATAAGTGACTATTGACATGTAGATGTGTTCAGGTCATGACTCTTAGCAATCATGTGAAGTTTGGGACAGATCGGACACTGTATGCCTGAGTTCCAGCAACCTGTTTCATAGCGAAACATCAAACTTTGGCTGGCCGAAACAGACACAAATTTTAATATAGAATCAAATCCTTCGCAATTTAGCATCACAAAGGCCTTAAGATGACACTCGCCAAATATGATGATGATCCGACGAAAACTGTAGGAGGAGTTAGTTAAAGTATGACTGCTGGAAATGAGAAAAACTGAGCCAAAATCTTAGAAATAATTCAAAATAGCTGACTTCCTGTTTGGTTTAGGGCGTTGCTCCAAGAGACTTTTTTGTAGGGCTTGTAATAATACATGAGCATACCGAAATTCGTACATGTAAGTTAAACACAGTCCAAGGGCTGCTTCATTCAATATTTGAAAGTGGCGCTAAAACATGTTCCTTCAGGTTGCCAGCTGGTGGCGCTATGGCTATAAATGAAAATTGTTATGTAGATGTGTTCAGGTCAGGACTCTTAGCAATCATGTGAAATTTGGGACAGATCGGACACTGTATGCATGAGTTCCAGCAACTTCCTGTTTCATTGGAAAACATCAAACTTTGTCGGGCCAGAACCGACACAAATTTTTACGTAGAGTCAAATCCTTCGCAATTTAGCATCACAAAGGCCTTAAGATGACACTCACCAAATATGAAGATGATCCGACGAAAACTGTAGGAGGAGTTAGTTAAAGTATGACGCCTGGAAATGACAAAAACTGCGCCCAAATCACAAAAATAACTCAGAATAGCTGACTTCCTGTTTGGTTTACGGCTTCGCTCCTTTTTTTGTAGGTCTTGTCATGCTACAGACGCGTACCGAATTTCGTAATTGTACGTCAAACACAGTCCGAGGGCTGCTTCGTTGAAAATTTGTAGGTGGCGCTATAGAGCCATTTTCTCACGCCTAATTCTAAAGCATACACCACATGTACATTTTCATCACTCTTGACATCTGTGCAAATTTCATGAGTTTTCGAGTATGTTTAGGCCCTCTAAAGTCCCGCTGAAGTCGGAGAAAAAGAAAAAAAATAATAATAATAACTCCTTGAAGAACAATAGGGTCCTCACACCCCGGTGTGCTCGGGCCCTAACTAAGTAATAATTAACAACACCTGTCACATCATGTATCAACTGGCAGAAATTCACTCTTACCATGTGTGAGAGAATCACTCTGATGGGCCTATACAAAAAGAGAAATAATAAAAGGGAAAAAGTTTTCAGCCAAACATTGGTTGTAATTTTGGTGAGGTATTGAATTCAGCCATGTCAAGCTAGAAAGTCTTAGCCTGCATGCAGTGTCTGCTTAAACACAAACATAACCCTCTTGCTAAAATATCTAAAAAAAGATAAAAGGATAACTCTTGCATAAGTAGATAAATATAAGGAATGTCAAAATACATTAGAACCTTTAATATAAATATATATATATATATATATATATATATATATATATATATATATATATATATACAGTCTTGTTCAAAATAATAGCAGTACAATGTGACTAACCAGAATAATCAAGGTTTTTAGTATATTTTTTATTGCTACGTGGCAAACAAGTTACCAGTAGGTTCAGTAGATTCTCAGAAAACAAACAAGACCCAGCATTCATGATATGCACGCTCTTAAGGCTGTGCAATTGGGCAATTAGTTGAAAGGGGTGTGTTCAAAAAAATAGCAGTGTCTACCTTTGACTGTACAAACTCAAAACTATTTTGTACAAACATTTTTTTTCTGGGATTTAGCAATCCTGTGAATCACTAAACTAATATTTAGTTGTATGACCACAGTTTTTTAAAACTGCTTGACATCTGTGTGGCATGGAGTCAACCAACTTGTGGCACCTCTCAGCTGTTATTCCACTCCATGATTCTTTAACAATTCATTCACATTTCTTGGTTTTGCTTCAGAAACAGCATTTTTGATATCACCCCACAAGTTCTCAATTGGATTAAGGTCTGGAGATTGGGCTGGCCACTTCATAACATTAATTTTGTTGGTTTGGAACCAAGACTTTGCCCGTTTACTAGTGTGTTTTGGGTCATTGTCTTGTTGAAACAACCATTTCAAGGGCATGTCCTCTTCAGCATAGGGCAACATGACCTCTTCAAGTATTTTAACATATGCAAACTGATCCATGATCCCTGGTATGCGATATAAATAGGCCCAACACCATAGTAGGAGGAACATGCCCATATCATGATGCTTGCACCTCCATGCTTCACTGTGTACTGTGGCTTGAATTCAGAGTTTGGGGGTCGTCTCACAAACTGCCTGTGGCCCTTGGACCCAAAAAGAACAATTTTACTCTCATCAGTCCACAAAATGTTCCTCCATTTCTCTTTAGGCCAGTTGATGTGTTCTTTGGCAAATTGTAACCTCTTCTGCACATGCCTTTTTTTAACAGAGGGACTTTGCGGGGGAATTCTTGAAAATAGATTAGCTTCACACAGACGTCTTCTAACTGTCACAGTACTTACAGGTAACTCCAGACTGTCTTTGATCATCCTGGAGGTGATCATTGGCTGAGCCTTTGCCATTCTGGTTATTCTTCTATCCATTTTGATAGTTGTCTTCCATTTTCTTCCACGTCTCTCTGGTTTTGCTCTCCATTTTAAGGCATTGGAGATCATTTTAGCTGAACAGCCTATCATTTTTTGCACCTCTTTATAGTTTTTCCCCTCTCCAATCAACTTTTTAATCAAAGTACGCTGTTCTTCTGAACAATGTCTTGAACGACCCATTTTCTTAGCTTTCAAATGCATGTTCAACAAGTGTTGGCTTCATCCTTAAATAGGGGCCACCTGATTCACACCTGTTTCTTCACAAAAATGATGACCTCAGTGATTGAATGCCACACTGCTATTTTTTTGAACACACCCCTTTCAACTAATTAAACTAATTGCCCAATTGCACAGCCTTAAGAGCGTGCATATCATGAATGCTGGGTCTCATTTGTTTTCTGAAAATCTACTGAACCTACTGGTAACTTGTTTGCCACGTAGCAATAAAAAATATACTAAAAACCTTGATTATTCTGGTTAGTCACATTGTACTGCTATTATTTTGAACAATACTGTATATATATATATATATATATATATATATATATAGTATATTACTATTACTTTCTGTTGCCAGAAAGCTGCTTTTTCTATACAAATTACATGCAGATGTAACAGTTATGTTAACAATGGCTGTGAAAATGTCTATACATGTTTTTTTTCTACAACTATTTTTAAGTAGGCTAAATAAACAATTCATATTATTACTGTTCCTAAAACAACAACAGGCTTCATAAGCTTAGCCATAATAATATAAATAAACTGAACAGTTCTGTGCAATAACATTAAATGAAGACATATTTACAAAAACACCCACTAAAAATTAAGCATAAACAAACCATTGTTAACAGCTAGGTAATGCTACCACCACACTATTACTACGACATAAACTGCCAAACCTCCCCTAACAGTAATTACTAGGGGTGTCAAAAATAATCGATTCGGCAATGCATCGCAATGCGCACATGCACGATTCAGCATCGATGCAGCAAAGTGCCATAATCGATTATGTCACTGTTTATTTTCTGGCCTCGAGTGGACAATAAAGTTGTGAAGTTTCAATTACTTCCGGGGCATAACAACAACAATCAAGATGGCTGAGGCGGAGAGAGATGACAGACGGGTAGATAAAAACGCACCCTTTTCCATGGAAAGTGGACATATGGCACATTTCGGATTCTACGAAGTTAATGGGAAACTAGACAAGACTTACGCTGTGTGTAAATTCTCATCTCAGGTATATAATTGTCATTGTCTTAAAGCTGCTAAGCTTCTGTTTTTGTTGACAATAGTTGCACTTGCCTTGTTGTGTACAGTAGAATTCTGATGCATCACAATGCATCGTAGAATCGAATTGAATTGAATCGTTACCTGGTGAATCGTAATTGAATCGAATTGTAAGGGCAGTGCCAATGCACACCCCTAGTAATTACTAACTAAGCTGTAACAAACAAGACAGCAAGAAACTTATGCAAAACTTAATAAATAGTTTAAACTTACCTCTAAAAACCCGCTGGCACTGTCGTTGTCCTTTCGCGCCCAAACTTGGTTATTCTGCTCTTCTAAACTGAGTGCCGGTTGGCAACTGAAGGGTCATTACCGCCACCTACTGGACTGGGTGTAGCGCATTTAATAGTCAGTGGGGAATTTTTTTTATTATATACTGTCATAGGCGGAAATACCGGGGGGGATCGGGGGGACAGGACCCCCCCTATCTAAGGGTTGTCCCCCCCTAAAATATCATTAAAATATTAAAAATAATTTAATGATTTATAATACTTACAATTGTTGTGTAAGAAGTAAAACAATACACATGCAAACGGAACAACAACAAAAAACGTTGTAAACAGTTTGATTCCCCCTCCCTTGCCTAATAAAAAGTTGGATTTACTTAAAAAAAATTTGTCAAGTGGGTTCCACATAGCTTTGTTAAGTAATGTCAACAAATAAAATGTAAGTTGTATTTACTAAAAAAGTTTGTGTAAAATTGACAATTTAAATGTTGCATGGACTAAAGAAATCCTAGTAAAGTCACTATTATGAAACATTTAATTGATGAAAACAAAATTAAATATAATGATTTAATAACTCCATAACAATGAACCAATCAATCAGAGTGCAGCTGCTCAATACAACCTTTATTTAATTACAGTTTATCAAACATATCACAAACATATTTGAAATGCAATGTAACATTTCAAACCGTTTGTTGGTTTGTTTTGTTCTAAAATATATCAGAACAAGTTAATTAACTTATACTTGGCCACTTATTACTCAGGTACCTATCTAATCGTGCTACACTTTTGCAAAAGTGTACAACAATTCTGCCAGAACAACAATTTAGCCATAATACACTGCACCATCATCAGCCAATGAGATGCAAGTCTGTATTGGTTTTATTAATCTGTTACTTTTACGCAACAATGTTATATTGGCTGAACAAATAATTTTGAAGTTAAGCTGACAAGACACAGTCTTTTGTTGAAATTACTAAGGTAAATTAATCATATGCCGTTACTTGTGTTTGTTAAGTAAAGTGAACAAGAAATTATTTAGTAAAACTGACTCCAACCAAGTTCATTTTTTTAGTCCACTGCCAGCGCCACATAGTTGGGTGGTTGAGAAGTGTACGGAGCCGACGCATTAATCAGCTATATACCTACAAACCAAAGTTTCCCATCACTTATCAGTTTAACCTTATATGTTTTAAAACTGGACAATTTGGACATATAAACATGAACATATTTCGTTTTATGAGAACAGAAGCAGATAAACGAATGTTACGTCCCAGTTTGTCTAGGGATGTGGGACTAACAAATAAATAAATACCCAGGATGGAAAAACCAAGGATAACTCAAAACACGTGTCAAGTTCATATATTCATTTATTAATAGTATATACTGAATAGAAAATGTGCAGCACAATACGGTCTCCACGGCTCCCGCCGCGCTACTGAAAACCCACACGGAGATTACCCGCCGCTCACCACGCCCACTTTCCGCTGATCGATTTGGGAACACTGATCCAACAGCTGCCTCCACCGAATCACCAAACAGGCGGCGCGGGAAAACTTAAGATCAGCACCCAGGAGTTTGCGCCTTAACCACACAGCAATCCACACAGTAGTTCACACAGTAAGTCACACAGTACCACGCGAGCCGCCCAGAAAGAGTGAGAGCCAGCCAGGCACTTCACTGGCTCAACTTATACACCCCACTAATTGCCACTGATCAGCTTCAGCTGCGAGATTCTTACCGCGTCAACCTTCAAACAAGATGTTGTCCACTCCCCTCTTATCTTTGATATGAAGATTGTAGCCTTGGGCCAGAAGGGCCCAACGCATCAAAGGCTGGTTACTGTTGTACATGCGAGCTAGAAAAACAAGAGGGTTATGATCGGTGTAAACAGTGATTGGCAAGAAACTTGAACCCACATATACTTCAAAGTGTTGTAGAGCCAGGAGCATGGCCAATGTCTCCTTCTCTGTGGTGGAAAAGTTCAGCTGGTGTTTCTTGAATTTAGCTGAAAAATAACAGACAGGTTTACACATGTCTTCATCCCCCTTCTGCATCAACACCGCTCCAGCCCCAGTGGCACTAGCATCGACCTCTAGGTAAAAAGATTGGGAAAAATTGGGTGCCGCCAGCACAGGTGCACTGCAAAGAAGAGATTTGGCAGCCTCAAAAGCCTGGTTACACACATCATCCCACAGAAAGGGTACCAAAGGGCTACATAGTCTGGTAAGTGGAGCAACCACGACCGAAAAGTTTTGGCAAAAGCACCTATAATATCCAGCCATACCTAAAAATCTCCAAAGCTCACGTCTAGTAGTAGAGATTGGAGCAAGAATAGCAGCCACCTTGGCATCTAAGGGACGGACCTGCCCCTGGCCAACCTGTTTACCAAGGTAGGTAACCGTGGCTTTACCAAATTCACATTTCGCCAAGTTCAGTGTAAGAGAGGCATCGGCTAACCGCTGGCACACAGTTTTCAAGCTGGACATGTGGCTATCCCAGTCTTCAGAGTACACGACTACATCATCAAGATAGACGCTACAGTTGGGTATATCCCCCAGCACAAGTTGCATTAGGTGTTGGAAAGTGGCAGGAGCATTTTTCACCCCAAAGGGCATCACAGTATATTGCATAAATACATCTGGCGTCACAAAGGCTGAGATCTCTGCAGCACGCTGGGTCAAAGGCACCTGCCAATATCCTTTTAGTAATTCTAACTTTGTGATACATTTAGCTGGGCCAACCCTATCAATTAAGTCGTCCATGCGAGGCAGCGGAAAAGAATCAGACACAGAAACTGCATTCACCTTCCTAAAATCAGTGCAGAACCGAAAGGTGCCGTCAGACTTAGGCGTTAGCAGACAGGGTGAGCTCCACGGACTGTAACTAGTCTTAGCTAGGCCGTGTTTTACCAGATAATGGACTTCCCTTTGCATTGCTTCTCGTTTGGCTATCGGAGAGCGATAAGCATGCGGTTTAATAGGTCTTGCATCACCCACATCTATATCATGCTCCAGCACCATAGTACGGGATGGAATGTCATTCAAGATGGAAGGATGAGCACGAAGTAAGGCTATCACATCCTGCTGGTGAGATGTGGGTAAGTAAGACAATTGTTGAACTAAAGTAGCCATAAACTCAGAGTTAGCCAGCCTACCGCACATGTGATCTTCACAAGGCGTTGCTAGATCAGGCTCAGACCAGTCATCAACAAGAGTTGTAGCTCCCACCACTGCCACTGTTGGACTCTGCACCGGTTCCATCAGATCAACATCTCTAGAATGAAAAGGCTTCAACATGTTTATATGACATAAGCGTGTTTTTCGTCTACGGTCAGGTGTACGAATGATATAATCTGTCTCTGAGAACTTCCTTTCCACATCATATGGCCCTGAGAATTTGGCAGTGAGGGTAGACCCAGGAACGGGCAGCAAGACCAACACCTTGTCACCTGCATTAAACTGCCGGTCGACTGCTTTTTGGTCAAATCGCTTCTTCATACGGGTCTGCGTGGAAGAAAGTGACTCCCTTGCCAGCTCCACAGCACGATGTAACCGCTCTCTACACCGGGAAACAAAATCCAACACATTAGTTTTGGGAGACTCCTCATACATCATCTTTTCTCTCAGCATCTTTAACGGACCACGCACATTATGGCCAAACACAAGCTCGGCTGGGCTAAACCCTAAAGACTCCTGTTTTGTATCACGAGCAGCAAAAAGTACAAAAGGGACTCCTTCATCCCAGTCTTAACACGTTTCATGACAGTATTTTTTTAACATGGACTTTAACGTTTGGTGCCAGCGCTCCAAAACTCCCTGTGACTCAGGGTGATAGGCACTAGATATGGAGTGAGTGATTCCCAATGAGCTAAGTGTTTGTTTGAACACCTTGGAAAGGAAATGTGTTCCCTGGTCAGTTTGTACCACCTTTGGCAACCCATATGTAGTAAAAAATTTAACTAGTGCCTTGGTTACTGATACGGCTGTGATTCTCCGTAGGGGAATAGCTTCTGGAAATCGGCTAGCAAGACACATCACGGTGAGCAGAAACTGATTACCTGCTTTGGTTTTTGGTAACGGGCCTACGCAGTCAACAATGACATGTTCGAATGGTTCACCAACTACCGGAATGGGCTGTAACGGGGCTGGTGGAACACACTGATTTGGTTTGCCGACAACTTGACAGGTCCTGCAGGTTTTACAAAACCGGGTCACATCCCTTTTTAGACCTGGCCAAAAGAACTGTTTTAGTACACGGTTGTAAGTTTTACTAATGCCCAAATGACCTGCCCATAAATGCTCATGTGCCAATGACAATATCTGCTGTCGACAATCAACAGGTGCAACTACCTGACAAACCACCTTCCAATCGATATCGGATGCTATACCTGCATCATCAGTCTGAGAAACCCACCTGCGCATCAATACCCCGTTATCCAAAAAGAAAGGTTGTCTGCTGTTACACTCTATTTTATCCTTGACCACTAAATCAAAACACTTAATCAATGAAGGGTCACTTCTCTGAGCTTTTATTAGAGCCTTGGGAGTGAGCGCCAAAGGTGCAAGATCCGATTCACCCACAGAGTCCACTGCCTTTTCAGCCTTATCCACCTTACAGCCCACAGGGTCAGAGAAAACAGAAGCAAGAAGTGAGTCAGACAGGTTAATTTCCTGGGACTTTTCACGAGATTGTGCTCTTGTAGTAACACTGGCTACAAAAATATGAGGATGACTTTTCCCCAACTCATCCTGCTCAGACTCAAGGATGGGATTGCTAACCACCCTAGGGACAGGAAACACCTTTCCCCCAGCGATATCGTTCCCAATTATTAACTCAATGCCCTCTATCGGAAACCCTGTACGTACACCCACCGTAAAAAAACCAGTCACTAGATCAGACTGGACATAAATCCGGTGCAGTGGCACTGGTACGAAACCCATCTCAATACCCCTCACCACTGCACTTACATCAGAACTGTCACACACAGGGAGAGTGCCAGACAGCATTAGTGACTGTGAACAGGCTGTATCCCGCAGTATTCTCACTTGTCGCTGGTCTTCTGGTTTTCCTGTCAAAGAAACAAAACCTTCAGAGATAAAAGGTTTAAAACAATCGTCAGTCTCATGGATCACAGTCTCTAGCCCCTGGGGCTGGGAAGACATGTTAATAAACCCCACCCCCTTCGGTTGTTTTTGATTTAAACTGGGTTGCTGACCCTTCCAAGCTCTGCACTCCGCAATTAAATGTCCCGGCTTACGACAAAAAAAAAACATACTCTGTCTGCCTTTTGGATGGGAGCTACACTGTGACGACTGTCAAGGGGCTTATGAACCACCGGTTCAGTTTTTTGAACACCTACTCGTGAAGGAGCGTCACGCTTATTAAAGGTGGCCTTATGCAGAAGCGCAAACTCATCTGCTAATATAGCTGCCTGTTGTAGGGAAGTAATCTTTTGTTCACCCAGATATACAGCAGTCCCTTCTGGCAAACAGTTTTTAAAATCCTCAAGCAAGATCAGCTCACGTACCGAGGCCACATCATCTGCTCTACATGCCATGCACCATCTATCAAAAAGGATTCCCTTTTCTCGGGCAAAATCTGTAAACGTTTGATTGTGTGCTTTCCGTAGGCCACGAAAACGCTGTCGGTATGCTTCCGGCAATAACTCATAAGCTCTCATAATAGCACTCTTAACCCGTTCATAATTCAACCCGTCCTCCACAGACAGTGCTGCACATGCTTCCTGGGCCTTACCTGTTAATTTACACTGAAGTAAAATGGCCCATACCTCTTTAGGCCAGCGTAAAGCTCCAGCAACGTGTTCAAATGCACCAAAATAGGTTTCCACTTCAGCCTCACGAAAAATAGGCACCAGAGAAATATATTTACTCACATCATACCCACTGGCAGACTGTGCAGGCAACACACTAGCAGAAGTATCAGGACGAGCAACTTCAATATTTGTCTGCAATTCCAGTCTCATTTTAAGGGTTGTATCTGCTTCTAATTTCTTTAGTTCCAGCTCTCGACGGAGTTGAAATTCTCTCTCCCTCTCTTCCTTCTCTATCTGAAGCCTCAATAAACAAACTTTTAACCGGCCATCCTGCTTAGAGCCAGGAGTTGACTCGACTGAGAATGGCACAAATTGGGGTATCGTTATGGGTTTCCCTAGTGGTACCCCCTGTTGACCAGTAGGAGTCCCATTACCAAGTTGGTCCCCTCCCACACTCTGCTCTGGGTCAAGATTGCTCATAATTACCGGTAATATGATAATCCCTTTACTGATAAGTCCATTTAAAATCACAGCTTAAGTTCAGCTTTCCTTAGGGAAGTGGATACAGTGATGTTTGGATACAGTTCAGTTTTCTTGCATTTATCAAACTGGTTCAAATCTGGATTAAACACAAAAGCATTTAAATTAAACTCTGGCATGAAAAAAAACCCCTAAAATAAGATTACCCAATAATTGATATTAACCCCCCTAACAGGCAAACCGCCCCCTTCCACAGAACAACCCTCTCAGCACCTGCCTCACCAAACTTACCTATCTATCTTCAGAAGCGTGCCGGGCTCGAGGCGACTAACAGGCAATACATCAGCGGTCGAAACCCTGAAACGCCAGCCCCCTTTGGAGAACGTAGTCTCCGCCCAGGATTTACTTCCAAAAATAAAAAAGGCAAAATAATAAACTAGTGCCCGATGGAAAGGCTGTTTCAGCCCAGCTGGACACTACCCTGCGCTAAGCTGAGAAAGCAGTTCAATTGGAAATTTACTTGGGGTAAAACCAATGATTACACTACCATAAACACACACACAAAAAAGTATATTTACACATAAATATAAATAATAACCATTATGATGTAAAATGAATCACCATACATACATGAAACATGAATCAAGCATCCTGGTTTTCCAAAGAAATCCCGGACGAGCCCCCACTTTTGTTACGTCCCAGTTTGTCTAGGGATGTGTGACTAACAAATAAATAAATACCCAGGATGGAAAAACCAAGGATAACTCAAAACACGTGTCAAGTTCATATATTCATTTATTAATAATATATACTGAATAGAAAATGTGCAGCACAATACGTTCTCCACGGTTCCCGCCGCGCTACCGAAAACCCACACGGAGATTACCCGCCGCTCACCACGCCCACTTTCTGCTGATCGATTCGGGAACACTGATCCAACAGCTGCCTCCACCGAATCACCAAACAGGCCGCGCGGGAAAACTTAAGATCAGCACCCAGCAGTTCGCACCTTAACCACACAGCAATCCACACAGTAGTTCACACAGTAAGTCACACAGTACCACGCGAGCCACCCAGAAAGAGTGAGAGCCAGCCAGGCACTTCACTGGCTCAACTTATACACCCCACTATTTGCCACTGATCAGCTTCAGCTGCGAGATTCTCACCGCGTCAACCTTCAAACACGGAACACCTGTAGGAGAGAGACAGAAGAACACCCACAGCAATACAAACACAACACACAGACCTCACGGGTCGTAACAACGAACAAGAAAACATTTTTTATGCATTCATGCAGAGGTGAGGCAGAGCTGAAAGTAACAAATTAGATTTACTCACGTTGCTGTAATTAAGGTATTTTTTTGTGTGTGTACTTATACTTTTTTGAGTAGGTTTAAAATCTGTACTTTTACTTTTACTTAAGTATGTTTTGTTTTAAGTATTGTATACTTCGCGACATTTTAAATCATATCCGTTAATGAGTAAAAATAAAAAATAAAAAGCAAGGTGATAAAGAAGCACCATAGATGATTGAGTGATGGGCGGGGGAACGCACCAAAAGAACCATGGAGAGGGACGAGACAGGCGCGGGCTAATGCGGACCCTCAATTCAATTGTTATGAAAGAAACCCCTGGCCATTGATGCGAAGCGATTGTTTCAGTCAGGTTGGATTCATGCTCTTCAGAACGGAATTGCCGACCGGGTTTTTACCGCTAATT
Organism: Paramisgurnus dabryanus; assembly: GCF_030506205.2. Lineage (NCBI taxonomy): Eukaryota > Metazoa > Chordata > Actinopteri > Cypriniformes > Cobitidae > Paramisgurnus > Paramisgurnus dabryanus. The sequence continues at coordinate 3,245,938 of NC_133358.1, read as the reverse complement.
TGCACGACGCGTTTTTAATACATGCGCATTATCCTTCGAGGTCTAGCAGCTTTGCGTCAAGTCAAACAACTTAAGAACGTCCTCGAGAATGCGCAGGTCATTAGACATTGCAGAGAGGGAGACAGCGAGAGAGAGAGAGAGAGAGAGATTGAAAGACATCAGGTACACAGGTCAGGGAAGCTAGAATAGAATAAACGTGTAAAGGATAAAAGTATATGGCACTCATCTCATTATATGTTCATTTAAACTAGGTATATAGTTTAATAAATAATGTATGTTACCAGCAATACATCAATTACAACCTTACTATAGTGATTGTATTTACTAGCTGCTGACCTCATATTATTTTTGCTTCAAAAGTGCATAACTCACCTGTAAAAATCATTACTGTTCCAATCATAACTGTTTCTTAGTTATAAAAAAGCTTTTTGTTTTACTAACTTTTTGTTTTTGCACTTTAATTGTAAAAATGTTCCTACAATAAAAAACAACGTTTGAGATTATAATCCCTTGTCCTTTTTTAACTATACTAGAAACCGCTCCCCGCTGTAAAAAAGTAACTTTTACTCTGAGTAAAATTAAAATGACTTACTTTTTACTTTTACTTGAGTAGATTTTTAGACCAGTAACTTTACTTTTACTTAATATTATTAAACTTTCAAAAGTATGTGCTCATTCATGTGTAATTACTTTCACCCCACTAATCAAAGTATTCTCGTAAGTGTAGAATCTGCTATTTAAAATGCATACCGTCAAATCGCTCTCTGGCTGAATCCATGTTGTGCCTCCATCTTTGAAATACATTCGCTGACGAGGGACATTCCTGAAATTCAAGCTCGCCTTTCACGCTTTCAGACTACACTCACGCTGGCCGCTAGCTGAAGCCTCCGGAGGCTGCATGTGTAGGCGGTATATGTCATCAAGACAGTCTTATTTTAGAATATTAACAATTATAAAGCTGACAATTATTCTTAGTTAATTGTAAATTGATGTAATATGCTTATGACTTGCGAATGTAATGCTCAGTTAATTTAAATAAACCAGGCTTGATGACGTATCCAGCCTGCGACCTGCGTACACTGTAAAAAATGATATGCCCCATCTACTCAATAAAATTGTGGCAACATATTACAAGCAATATCATTAATTACATTCAACAAATCAAAATTGATTTAGATTTACTCTATAAACTCCTTAATATTAACATATTCAAAAAGCCAAACTGCAATTTGCAATTAAAATTTTTATTAAAATTTAAACAAAAATATTTACAAAGATCTAGCACTATACAATAAAAAATATTATGCCATATCTACTCAATAAAACTGTGGCAACAGATTACAAGCAATATCATTATTTAAATTCAACAAATAAAAATTAATTTAGAATCATACCATAAACTCTTTAATAGTAACCCATTCAAAAAGGTTAACTGCAATTTGCAATTAGAAATTAATTTCAATTTAAACAAAATATTGGGTATACAGGACAAAGACCTAGCACTATACAATAAATACTATTCAATTATACTATTTTAATTTAACATCATCCATTAATAATATTATTAGTAATGAGTATTATATCTGATTTCAGAATGACAGACAAAGATGAATCAATTCTTATTTTATTGCAGTCAAAAGAACAGGAAAGCATCTCATTTTTAATGGTGTATTTGTAACAGTGTAAACTTCAAAAAGTATTTTACAGTCTTTAAAGAAAACTGTCCACATTTCCCGACGAAAGGTTCCATGTTTGTGTTCTGTTACATTGATTCACACCCAGAAAATCAGACAGCAGTTTAGACTTACTGTACTGTAATCAGTTTATAAATGTTGAAGAATCCAGCTCCAAGAAAAGTTTCTGAAACACCTGAAAAGATGCCTGGGATACTGGAGATTCAATGCATAGATCCAATCCAATGAGGATAAAGCCTGCCCTGGGAACAACTTTAAAGTCGCAATGAAATTGAAATGAAAAACTATATATGTATTTTTAATAGTGTGGTATTATTAACAAATGACTTATCTGTGAGCTTCATTATTTTTTAAAAATTCGTGTGTGCTCATAGTCTTTAATCAAAAATGCAAATCTCCTCCCCTCCTCAAAACGATCTCTCTTCACTTCCGGTCAAAAGTATGGCAGGTGGGCGGGGTCCGGGAGAAGATCGCAGTGATTAGCAATTAGCAACACGACCCAACTTCAAACGATCCAATCAGATCTCGATGGACAAATTCAAATCCAGCCCTGCCTTATTTCATCTCAAAAGCCGTTTCATTCGGATATACGTCACCACGGGGAAAATAAGGCAATCGCTACTTCCGTTTCATGGCGACTTTAAGGCCTCGATAACAATTCCAGCATCCCTTGGGCTTCCACTAGCCTGGTAATACCATCCTCTGCTATTTTGCTTCGCTTCATAGACAGAGTCTGGTTGGGCATAATTGACAATCGTTTTCCTTCTCGTGGGAGTGGCTTGTCTGAAGTTTAAAATCATTGGTCTAAACGTAAGCCAATCACATAACGTTTGGACATGATGTGCGTTATGCGCCGACTCAGCCGCGTCAAATTTCTGCAGTAAAACACACGTATGATGTGAAAACAAACCCATCGAGCGAAATACCGGAGTTAACATGGTTATGAACAACTTTTGCAGATTATGTAAAGTAAATCGGGCCAGAGCTATAACACGATCCTTACGGTGTCTTTCCACTCACGTCTAAGTGGAAGAACGCCCCTCTCTCCGCTCAAACTCTTCCACCAGACAGCCATAACCATATGTAAATTAAATCTTCCTACCTTATTTTCTGGTTAATCAGGAACGTCACCAAAGAATGTTTGTCCACGCGTCCTCCACCATTAACTGTGAACAACGAAATTCCCTTCCATGATCTTCTCAATCGTTGTGCACGTCAAGCTGTGTGTCATGACTTTGGTCTTTTCGACTGTTCTGTTTCTTTTGTTTTGTGGTGTGTGTGTGTTTTGTGTTTTGACAGCTCTCACGTGCGCGTCTGCCACCGGAGCGATCTCATCAGCACTGATTTCATTCACCTGCGACATCACCTGTTTCTCATTTGTCTCCCCATTCGTTTGGTATTTAAACCCTCTGTGTTTTGTGTTCCGTGCGAGTTCGTCATGTTATGTTGATCCAGTCTTGTCGTCTTCGCCGCCTTTGTTGGAATTTATTAGTTTTTGACCTTTTTGTATTTTTTGTCATTTTTTGCTCTGCCTGTTCTGTCTGCTTTCTATCGTTCCCCTCTCTGTAGGACATCAGCACCTCCGCTCTCCTCCGCTGTTGTGGATATTTTTACCTCTCTCTGCCCTGCCGGTCTTTTGCCCTGCTGTCTCTAGTGTGTGGTCGTGGCTCCGTTGCACTGTGTGAGATCCGCTTCGCCGCCCTGCTGCATCTACCGGACTACATGCTGTGCGCTGTCCAGAGTACTGGTTTTCCTGCTGTCCAGTAGCACTGTGGCGGACCGTTTTGGTGTCCAGCCCTCAGCCGGCTGTACTGCCGGGTTGTCATCACTCATCTCCCCGATTCGAATCGGTGGTTCCCTACATCGTGCAGGGCGCGCGATCTCCAGTGCACGTCTGTGACTTTTTATCATCGACCTTTCTCAGCGGCAGTGAGCCTTGGACTATTTTTCCTGACTATTGTGACCAGCAGAGCAGTGGATTGAGTTCCCGAGTGTGTTTCCAGTATTTTCTCCCTGGCTAGCCCAGTGGTTTTTCTCTGTCTATCATTTTGTCTTTATTAAAATTTGAGTTATCTGCAATTGGATCCTTGCCTCTGAGTGTTTATCATCACGTCCTGACACTGTGCTGCACACAGTTTCTTGCTGACGATCGGTAATAGTTGATAAATAAAAACTTTTACCAAAACCTGTCTGGAGTAGGGCAACAACATAATGTCCATTCAAAATGTTTAACAAACACTTCTTGTTCGGGCTTAAGTTGGCAAGTGCCGGTTCTCCACAACAGAGCAAATAGCTTTCTGTGCCTCCATGTCCACAAACAACAACCATACATTCGCGCTTAGCGTCTACGTCACGGCTCTCAGCCCGCCCTCTGTTTGTTGATTGGACCGGCGTTTTGAGACCGGAGGAAAACGGTTAGAATGGGAGCTATCTCAGACTGAGTACAGAAGCGTAATGAAATTTAGCGGAAGTACAAAGTCTGACGTAGTCAGGCTAGGCTTCCACTCCTAGAAGATCCATTCTTTACAATTACAGCCATCACAAGCTCCTCAAGTCTCGCCTCTTCATCATTATCCTGCAACATTAAACAGCAATTATTTCTTAAAACCTTTATACATTTATACAGCTTGAATACTGAAATAATCAACACATTAAACTTGTATATTAAAATGTTTTGAAGAAAACTGATAATAAATTCTCATTAGAATTACAAATAATATCAAAACATGTTTGAAAAGATATATAATCTATATAATTAGGGCAAATCTTTTCCCTACATTTTTTCTGTCACACCATAGGATGCAGTCACATATTTATTTGTTAACCAAGTTACTCATGTGTATATACAAACACATACACTATATACACAATATAATATATACAATATATATTTTTAATAATATTACTCACCTTTTGTTGTGAATATAGTTCTCCCTCAGCAATGTTCCACGTTGCCTGCAGGAAATTGCAGTACAATTTAGTTAATAGGTCGCAAAATTAATAATGTTAATTTTACATTATGTAGAAAGCTTAAACATTTTAAAAAGATAACGAATATCTTCCTCACCTTTTGTGGAATTAAATGAATAACGTTACATTTCCCTTCAGTTTTGCTTCAAGTTTCGGAGGGCAGCAGACAACTCCAGTAAGACGCCTTTGTCAAACAATTCAGTCAGCTACGCGAACTTAATTGAACACACAATTAATTTACAGCGGATAATAGTTTTACATTAACATTTTAATAGAATACTTTGTGTATATAATTAACACAAAACTAAATAAACCGAAAAAGACCGCAGTAATGTCACTTATCTTTAAAACACGAAAGTCCTCAGAGCGAGCGAGTGGATTAAGAGAACCCACCCATTCAGATGAACAATATGATTTATCAGTTTTTCTGTCACTTAAAATTAGTTACAGCTTGACAACCAATTGCAGCCCGTTTCTGAGTTCGAAGGTTCAGACTGTGCAGACTGCATTCTCCATTAAGCCTGGTTTGTTTAAGTTAACTAAGTATTACATTCGCAAGTCATACGCATATTACAACAATTTACGATTAACTAAGAATAAAAGTCAACTTGTTAATATGCTGAAATAAGACAGTCTTGATGACAAATGCATCCTAGATATGCAACCTCCTAAGTTCCTAAAGCTGAAGTTACGTCCAAACCCAGTTCGTATTAATCCTGATTGTAATTAATATTTACGAATTACTAACAAATTATACAAAGAAACACTGCTTATATACTTATAAGACCAAAGATTGGCCGTTAAATTTACCCGAAATGAATTTTATCCACAGTTTAAACACTACCAGCCAGCTGTGATTTTCAGCAAGACTGGCCGAGGTGAGGCGCCGTTGTCCGGTATATATGAGCCCTAAGCACCGGCTGATTATCTGGAGCTCCCATCGTGCCAAAAACTCGAAGGAAATGTTTAAATAGGCGATATCTTTATGAACCTACTGCATATTCTTGTTTAAAAAACATACATTCTCGACTGAAATGTTTTCAAAACTTTGATTTTTGGCACAATAACAGAAATATTTCCTAAATCCGTCTGCCCAGCGCTCACAACGTGCATATTAACTTGAACTGGTTTTTCATTTAAAACAGCTCATTTATTCAGTATTCGCTACATTCGCAGATACACAATAAGAATAGCTAAATCCTTCACAAAAACAATAAGTTGTTTTTATTCCAGTTATTTTTAAAGAATTTTAACACAAAAAAATGAAACCAAACTACATGAAATTAATTTTATTTAATAAAGTTTACATATTCAATTTCATCAAATCTACAAGCCTGCAGAATGACTTTTTACAGTGTAGCTGAATCCTTCGGATTTTACAACAGACGCACACCGTGATGAACCTGCGATCTAATGCTTTGATTTGAAAGCCTGTTGATGACATATTCTCGAGGACATTAAAACAAGTCGCCAAGGAAGCGAAACAGGGTTTTTAAACGACAACGCGACAGGAAAAACATCAAGACCAAAGTCAATATTGGAGTTAGTTTTCCAAGATGGGGCTCAAGGGACACTGAAGTTGCACTTTATATCTTCTCCACAGGTAATTCAGCATATTAGTTTACATCTATACAGTCCATGTTGTAAACTTGAAGTTTTATAGTTCCTTGGCTAACTTTAGCATGATTATGCATAACACTTGTTAGTGTAAGCATCCATGTGGTTTAATGTGTTCGAACAGCCACACGCCGTCTCTCTGCCCATTTATGTAATCTGAGGTAATGAGATAAATGTTTTTAATCTTTTCTGACCTCTAGCACAAACACACGTTGACAGCCCTATTTTTAGCCTTTCATTGATAAAAGCGTCTGATCTGCGCGTCTTTCGTTTCATTTTACAAGCGTGTGAAAGTTGCGCGATCTTTTTTCACCAATATGAGAGAAAGCTCTTACATATACACGGACATGTACGTTAACTTAAAACATAAGCATTGGACTCTGATGACATAATATTAGTTCACGTCCATTTAAACCCGTCATTACTCCCGCTCATGATTAAATGACAGGAGAGGGACTCGTCCACAGACCATCAGTATACTGGAGAGAAAATGGACAAAAGAGACGGATTTAAACACCAAATGTAAACGTAATGTGTCTCTCCCGTCCACTTGTGATCTGATCGACGAAAACACATCTTAATACCAAGTTTAACAGCCCCTGTGATATTTTTCCTCGTGTCAATGAAAAAGGAGTGTCTAAGCTACGTTTATGGTTGCTTTTTGTATGTGATTTTAAGCGGACATATCATGACAATCAGACTTTTTCCATGTTAAACATAAATCTGTGTGCTTTGATGGATCACAGGCAAAGGACATTGCAAATTGTTCATTTTTTTCATTGCTTTTGCTTTGTAGCTACTGGAAGCCATGTTAACCTTGGCATGACACGGCCGGGCCACCGTACGAGTTAAAACGCGTTCCGAATGGGGGGGGGGGGGGCTAGAGAGTAATGTTCAGTTGGTTGTCATATAGACTTTCACCGCTAGATGGGAGTAGATCCTACACAGTGGAGCTTTAAAGTAACTTTACTTTTACTTAAGTAGAATATTTTATTACTCTTTCCACCTCTGCATTCATGTGTATTAAAATTACATTTGCGTCCGTTCATAGAGAAAGAGAAACGTTTTCTATCTGTACACATGTCCTTGCAAGTACAATTTTGCCTGTATTATTGGTGTCCCCTTCAAAAATTGTTCTTGAAAAATGTTATGTTTATTGTCCCTACCAACATTTAGATGAAATTTTCGCCCCTGTATACTGTGTTCTTTGGGCTATTAAAATTGAGGAATAAATGAAAATTAAAGTTAATTTAAATCTCACACGATTTTTTCTATAACACTTTACATAATTATATGCAAAATTGCTAGACAAACACTATAAGACATATAAAAGCAACAAAAATAATGTTAGGTTATTTATTTCAGAACTTTACCAATTCCTGCAACAAAAAAATGAATAAAAAATAAAAAATAAAAAAATAATAATGTCATTGATTTGTGATTATTAATAATATCAGTTTTGACTTATGATTGTTGTTTGTTAATATACACTTAGTTGGCAGTTTTCTGACGATGGTAAACTAAGGCATTTTGTCTAAAGCATTTAAGTCGTTTTTGTTAAACATATTTAAAATAGCTGTTGATTCCCCAAAATGATCATACATTTGAAATCTTCTTGAACACTCACATATTTAGAGATGATCTCACCAGATAATTTTTACTTGCTGTATAAAAGCAAAAAAACTTGTCTGATGGTGGTCCTGGGGGGAAAGGTCTTTAGGTCACAAAATGAACAGGACTTTATAGGATCGTAGATATGTTCACTAAATTACACCAAAATTCACCCAATTTGATTTGTGTTAAAGTGTGCAGATGAAGCTGACCAAAAATCAACATTGAGTCAATGTTTGGCTTTTCAACATTGAAAAATAAATTTATTATAAACATTGATTCAATGTTTGGATTTTCAACATTGAGAAAGCAATACATTAGCAACATTGATTCAATATTATAGCATTAATGATGATTCTGATGGAATTTCAACATTAGATCAATGTCACCTTGCTATCTGGGTTTCTATTTAGCGTTTCCATCACGTTACGTTTATAATTTATTTAGAAAGATTAAAGATTTGAATTAGTTCATAATATCAATAATATTACCATTTATGAAAGTTTTCGTATTTTTTTCGTTTTCTATTACTTCTTTTTACCTTACACAGAGACACCGTTCAAACTTTAAATGTTCGGGCAGTGCCGGTCTAAGTTGCTTGAAAATCTGATGTCACAAATCCATGTTGTTCTTCCGCCATATTGGATTGAACAGAAAACCTTAAAAAAGATTCACAGGTCACCAATTTTGTCAGAACTTCACGAAACTCGACGTACACCATCCTTGGACCAAGCCTCACAAAAGTTACTAAAATCATAGCCCAAAAGATACCTGTGGCGTAGTCGCCAAACAGGAAGTAGTTCATATCTCAGGAACTCTTTAACATATCTTAACCAAATTTTTTTCAATGTGAAGATGCCCAAGATAAAAAAACATTGCAGTAACATGTCTATATTATGTTATTTTCACTTTAAAATATCCAATTGAGCACAGAACCATACGTCATGACAGTCTGAGTTATCTCAGACTTTTTACCTTATATCTTAGCCTATGTCTTCTTCCTGTTTGTTCTAAATTATGATGTTTACTAATAAATATATAAACATAGCACACACGATGTAAAGTGTTAATAATATATAAACAGGCCTATACAAATTAATTTGAATGTAAACATAATAGTTTTAGAACAAACACGTAGGCTATAAATATAAGGAAGAAAATAAAAACAGGAAAATGATGAAATATTTCATAAATGATATTATACAGAATACATGATAGTATTGCTCTTATAAGTACGTCAGCGATTCATACTGTAAAAATTATTGATTTACCAATAAAGAACAATACATATACATTACATACATGCACACATATCAGTAGCCAAGCCATATAAACTTTTAATTTATTTAAAAAATAAAAGTAACTTGGTGGAAATGTTATAAGAAACATTACACTTAAGAGAAATATAGGGGAAACAGACTTCTACAGAACACCGGATCCATAAAAATCACAGTTTAACGCTAAAACACTTCACACAGCTATTGAGAAGCATTCACTTTCTGCCACCAGTTGGGCTCTGCCCACAAAAAACGTCATCTCTGTTTGCAAACACGCAAAAGGTCTATGACAGCTCAGAATTCTATAAGAAATTCTCAAATTCTCTTTCTCCATTTCTTCTCCAAGTGTATTTAGAAAGCCTAAAAAAGGAACCCTCCCAAGCTCTATGACTCAAGGTGTTATTAATTTGATTCCTAAACCTCAAAATGATCATGCTCTACTTGATAATTGGCGCCCTTTAAGCTTATTAATAACGATTATAAAATACTAGCCATAATTTTTTGCTAAAAGAATTAAATGTGTATTAGATAATATAATTGATGATTTTCAGTTAGGTTTCATGAAGGACAGACTTATCTCAAACAATATTAGACTTGTTCTTGATATTTTAGATTATTCGGATCTGATCCCAGATGATGGTTTTTTACTTTATCTTGATTTTTATAAAGCTTTTGATTCTGTTGAGTTTCCTTTTATTCTTAAATCTTTGAATATTTTTGGTTTTGGCCCCAATTTTATCAATGCAATGCAAACTTTATGCAATAATGCCAATGCCTCAATTAAATTACAACATGGCACCACTCAAAGATTTAATTTAGGCAGAGGCATCCGTCAAGGTTGCCCAATATCGCCATATCTGTTTCTGCTTCCTATGCAATTATTAGCCATCCACATTCAGTCTAGTCAGTTAAAAGGTATTTCTGTTGCAAACCAATCTATTTGAATAAGCCAACTGGCTGATGACACAACTCTATTTAAAAAAAATAAAGAACAAGTTTCTTTAGCCTTAAATATAATTGATCTCTTTTCATCTGCCTCTGGTTTAGTTCTTAATATTCACAAATGTGAACTTCTATCTATAAAAGATTCTGCGGATGATAAAGTTTGTGACATTCCAATTAAATCTTGTCAGGACTGGGCCTCGAACCCGGGTCTCTGGTGTGAAAGTCTAAAGTTCCACCACTAAGCCACAGAAGAATGTTGAACCCAGCAGTAAGACGCTCTCTTAGGTTGATTCCAAAGAAATTTATTATAAAAAGAAAAAGGTTCCAAAAACCCTAACATCAAAGAAGTAAAACAAAAGAACTGAGGAGTATCTAATACAAAAGAAAGCAAAATTTTCCAAAAGGGAAAACAGTCTCAAAAAAGGAAAATTTTCCAAAAGGGAAAACAGTCTCAGAGACAAACTACTTAGAACAAGAGTAAACTTACGGCAGTAACTGTCTTAGGAAAACGCAATAACCAAGCAGAGCTACAGGGAGAGAGCCATCTTAAATACACAGCACCACACAAGACACATGTGAAAACAATCTAACTAATTACTAAGACATCAGAGCTCAAGGGCGACATCTAGTGGTCAAAATAAAATATTACAAAGCAAAAACTCTGACAGGACCCCCCCCTCTAGGATCGACTCCTGACGTTCCCTCCAGGATGACTGGATTCACGAGCATGAAATTCTTGAATAAGATTGCGGTCTAAGATGTCTTTGGTAGGGACCCAGGAGCGCTCCTCAGGACCATAGCCTTCCCAGTCCACAAGATACTGCCGGGACCCACGTACTTGACGGACCTTCAGTATTTGGCGGACTGTGTAGGCTGGCTGGCCACCAATGATACGAGGAGGGGGAGGTTTACCTTTCACAAGAAAAGGAGAAGACAAGACAGGTTTTAACAGTGAGACATGAAAAGTGGGATTAATCTTTAAAGACTTAGGCAAGTATAAACGGTAAGTAACAGGGTTAACTTTCCTAGAAATCTTGAAGGGTCCAATGAACCTCTGGGAAAGTTTACGAGACTCCACCCGCAAGGGAATGTTCTTAGTGGAGAGCCAGACCCTTTGGCCAGGGCGCAGGGTGGGGGCAATACTGCGTTTGCGATTCGCCTGGTGCTGGTACTGTTGAGAGATCTTCAGGAGTTTGAGTCTGGCCTTTTTCCATGTCTGGCGGCAGCGCTTGACGAACTGTTGGGCAGAGGGAACAGCAGCTTCCACCTCTTGCTCAGGGAATAGTGGAGGAGTATACCCGAACTGGCACTCGAAAGGGGACATGCCTGTAGCAGAGGAGCGAAGGGTGTTGTGAGCATATTCTGCCCACATGACGAAGGAAGACCAAGAGGATGGGTTGTTAGCCGCCATACACCTTAAGGTAGTCTCGAGATCTTGGTTAAGCCTCTCCGTTTGCCCATTGGACTCTGGGTGGAACCCAGAGGATAGACTCACCGATGCCCCCAAAGACTGACAAAACGCCCGCCAGAAGCGAGAGGAAAATTGAGGTCCTCGATCAGAGACTATGTCTTGTGGAATGCCAAAGATTCGAAAAACATGGGTTATGATCAAATCAGCAGTAACTTTTGCAGTGGGTAGTTTGGGCAGGGGAATAAAACGGGCAGCCTTAGAGAATCTATCAATTATGACCAGGATAGTGGTGTTGCCCTGTGATGGTGGTAGTCCAGTGATAAAATCCATGGAAATATGAGACCAAGGTCTGCGTGGTATAGCAAGAGGGTGTAATAGTCCCTGGGGTGAACGGTGGGAGACTTTACCTTGGTTGCATGTGGGACAGGCATTAACAAATGTTTTGACATCCTCCTTGATAGTAGGCCACCAAAACCGTCTCTGGAGGAACTCAAGGGTACGGGAAGTGCCAGGATGACAAGTGAGGCGTGAGCTGTGGCCCCACTGGAGGACCTGGGAACGGACTGCTTTTGGGACAAACAGACAGTTAATAGGACCTCCTCCTGGGTCAGGTTCTCTGGCTTGGGCTTGTTTCACAGTACTTTCCAGCTCCCACCTAATAGGAGCTATTATCTTGGAACTGGGAATGATAGGTGTAATTGGGTCTTCTTGAGGAGTGTTTACATAAACACGTGACAATGCATCAGGTTTTAGGTTCTTTGTGCCAGGGCGGTAGGATAAAATGAACTGAAATCGGTTAAAGAATAAGGACCAACGCGCCTGGCGGGGGTTGAGTCGCTTGGCCTGCTGAATGTACTCCAGGTTCTTGTGGTCCGTTAGCACTTGAAATGGGTGTTTGGCCCCCTCCAGCCAATGCCTCCACTCTTCAAGTGCTAGCTTAACTGCCAGCAACTCTCGATCCCCCACATGATAGTTCCTCTCAGTTGGAGTAAGGCGGTGAGAAAGGAATGCACATGGGTGCAGCTTGTTATCCTCGCCCCTTTGGGACAACACAGCTCCAACTCCTACATCTGAGGCATCCACTTCAACGATGAACGGATTATCGGGGTTCGGGAGAATAAGAATAGGGGCAGAGGTAAAACACCCTTTGAGTTTGTTAAAGGCCAACTCAGCTTCAGGTCCCCAATTAAAGCCAGTTGTGTTCCCCTTGGTGAGAGCAGACAAAGGAGCTGCTATGGAACTGAAGTTCAGGATGAACTTACGATAAAAATTGGCAAAGCCAAGGAAACGTTGCACTTCCTTAACCGATGAGGGGGATGGCCAATCCACAACTGCTTTAACCTTTTGAGGGTCCATTTGTATATGACCAGGCTTGATGATGAACCCTAGAAACTGGACGTGGGTCACATGAAACTCACATTTCTCCGGCTTTACATACAGATGGTTGTCAAGAAGCCGTCTCAGGACCTTACTGACATGTTTTACATGCTCTTGGAGGGAACTTGAGAAGATGAGGATATCATCCAAGTAGACAAACACAAACTTGTTGAGCATATCCCTGAGAATGTCATTAATGAGGGCTTGAAAGACTGCAGGAGCATTAGTGAGACCGAAAGGCATGACTAAGTATTCGTAGTGTCCAGTGGGTGTGTTGAATGCGGTCTTCCACTCATCTCCTTGTCTGATGCGCACAAGATGGTAGGCATTGCGCAAATCGAGCTTAGAGAAGATGGAAGCTTCTTGAAGAATTTCAAAAGCTGTGACCATTAGTGGTAAGGGATATCGGTTACGAATAGTGATCTTATTAAGCCCCCTGTAGTCTATACATGGTCGAAGTCCACCATCCTTCTTCCCGACAAAGAAGAATCCAGCTCCAGCAGGAGAAGTGGACGGACGAATGATCCCTGCCACAAGGGATTCATTGATGTACTTGTCCATGGCAGTGCGTTCAGGAGAGGACAATGAGAAAATACGACCTCTGGGGGGATCGGTTCCCGGGAGTAGCTCAATTGCACAGTCTGAGGGGCGATGAGGAGGTAAGGACGTAGCCTTACTTTTACTAAACACTGCCTTGAGATGGTGGTATGGAGTAGGGACTTGAGAGAGATCTAGGGGTTCCTGGGACTCGAGAATAGGGTCAGGGGAATCATGGGCCAAGCATGTAGTCTGACAGGTGAGACCCCAGCTAAGGACTGAGCCAGTGGACCAGTCAAAGTGAGGGTTATGCTGGAGGAGCCAGGGGTAACCAAGGATAACAGGAAACTCAGGAGACTGTATTAGGTGAAAGCACATACTCTCCTGGTGCTGGTTAGTTAAGAGACAAAGTTGAGAGGTGAGATGGGTTATTTCTCCAGGGGCTAATGGTCTTCCATCCAAGGCTGTCACAGTTAGCGGAGCAGGAAGGGGATTAGTGGGGATCTGGAGACTTTTAGCAAGAGAAATATCCATGAAATTCCCGGCTGCGCCGGAATCAATCAAGGCCTGGAGTACGTGTCTTTGGTCTCCCCAAGAGAGTGTGATAGGAAGCGACAACCCAGAGTTGGAAGGAGAAGTAGTGCGTGTCACTCCCGTTACAGTCCTTCCATGCCTGTGCGGGACCGGGAGTTTCCCGAGAGCTCTGGGCAGTTGGAACGAAAATGACCATACAATCCACAATAAAGGCAACAGCGCTCTCTCATGCGACGGTCTCGTTCTGAAGGAGACAGTCGAGTCCTACCCAGCTGCATAGGTTCAGAGGAATCCTGGGGCCCTGGTAGCATTTGAACAGGTGTAGGACTGTTAGACAGGGTGGAAACAGAGGATCGGTTCAGGTTTCTCTCTCTCAAGCGATTATCCAGCCGAACTGCTTGATCGATAAGAGTCTCAAGATCACGCGCAGGTTCACTTGTAGCCAGATCATCCTTGATCGCCTCAGATAGACCATTCAAAAAACACACCATGAGGGACTCGTCATTCCAGCCACTCCCCACAGAAATGGTCCGAAACTGTATGGCATATTCAGTGGCACTGCAATTACCTTGTCGAAGGGTGAGAAGTTTCTTAGAGGCTTGTCGACCGCTGAGGGGGTGGTCAAAGACTCGTTTGAACTCCTCTATGAACAGAGAGTAACTTGAACAGAAGGGGGCCTGTGCCTTCCAGACTGCTGTTGCCCAGGAGAGAGCCTTACCGGAAAGAAGAGTGATAACATATGCAATCTTGGCCCGATCTGAGGGGAAGGAAGATGGTTGCAGTTCAAATGTGAGGGAGCATTGAGTCAGGAACCCATCGCAAGCGCTGGGATCTCCAGAGAAACGTTGCGGGGGAGGTAGGCGAGGTTCAGACAAAGGAGAGGGCACTCGAGAATCTGGAAGAGGTACAGAGGCTGCAGTTTGAGCAGTGACTAGAGTGGAAGGCAGCCGGTCAAAAATCTGACGGATAGAAGCCATGAGATCAGACAGGACCTGTGAGTGTTTGGCCATCAGAGTCTCCTGCTGAGCTAGAGCTGTCTCGTGGCGTTGAACAGTAGATTCATGCTGAGCCACAGTGGCAAAGAGTTCCTGAGGGTTAGGCGCTTCTGGGTTCATTATATGGCTTGGTTATTCTGTCAGGACTGGGCCTCGAACCCGGGTCTCTGGTGTGAAAGTCTAAAGTTCCACCACTAAGCCACAGGAGAATGTTGAACCCAGCAGTAAGACGCTCTCTTAGGTTGATTCCAAAGAAATTTATTATAAAAAGAAAAAGGTTCCAAAAACCCTAACATCAAAGAAGTAAAACAAAAGAACTGAGGAGTATCTAATACAAAAGAAAGCAAAATTTTCCAAAAGGGAAAACAGTCTCAAAAAAGGAAAATTTTCCAAAAGGGAAAACAGTCTCAGGGACAAACTACTTAGAACAAGAGTAAACTTACGGCAGTAACTGTCTTAGGAAAACGCAATAACCAAGCAGAGCTACAGGGAGAGAGCCATCTTAAATACACAGCACCACACAAGACACATGTGAAAACAATCTAACTAATTACTAAGACATCAGAGCTCAAGGGCGACATCTAGTGGTCAAAATAAAATATTACAAAGCAAAAACTCTGACAAAATCTGAAGTTAAATACTTAGGTATTATTATTTGTAAAGATAAAAAATGAAGGTCAAAACTAAATTTTGATCCTCTTATTCTCTCTGTTCAACGCAAATTTAATTCTTGGTTACAACGTGATCTGTCTATTTCAGGTAGAGTGTTACTTTCCAAAGCAGATAGGTTATCTCGGGTTATTTATCCTGCAATGGCTCTGGATGTTCCTGTGGAGATTTGTAGAATGCTGGACAAAATGATAGTAAACTTTGTTTGGAAATCTAGAATACATTTAATTAAAAAGACTGTTATGATAGCTGATCGGACAATGGGTGTTTTTGACTTAGTGGACTTTTCCACTTTGAATAATTCTTTCAAGGTTAAGTGGATAAAATCTTTCTTGAACAACATCTTTTTGGAATATTATCCCGAATTATATTTTTAATTCAGTTGGAGGTTTGCATTTTTTGTTGCGCTGCAATTATAACATTTCCCAAATACCTGTAACTCTGTCCAGTTTTCATAAACAGGCCTTAATATGCTGGTCCCTGATATACAACTATAAATTTTCTCCACATAACTATTTTATCTGGAACAACCAAAATATTAAATATAAAAATAAGTCTCTTTTCTTAAATAATTCGTTTGATAAAAATATACTTTTAGTGAGTCAACTGTTAGATGAGAGGGGTGTCTTGCTCTTTTATGAACAGTTTATGCAAGATTTCTCTTTTCCAGTCCCCCCAAGAGAATATGCCATTGTTTTTGGGGCAATTCCTGATTGTATGAAACCTTTAGTCAATCCTGGACCTAAAGGTCCGTTATGTTCTTCATTTATATTTGATAACACTATTCTATTTGTTGAGCAAAATTCTTTCAGTAGTTTATCAAACAAAAAAATTCGCTCAATTCTTAACGGAGATCAGATATCTTTACATGCTTGCTTAAGCTTTTGGAATAACAAATTTGATGATATAGTATGGGAAGATTTCTGGCTCCTTCAAAAAAATTTGGTTGAGATTTCCTTTAAAATTATACACAATTGCTACCCAGTTAATTATAACTTTGATAAATTCAATAATAACATTTCCCCCTTGTGCACTTTTTGTCACAAGGCTGATGAGACAATCCTTCATTTATTTTGGGAATGTATATACTGCAAAATATTTTGGGTTGACTTTTCAAATTTTATTAAAAGAAATCTTTCTGTAAATTTCTGTTTAAACCAAAAAATTGTGTTATTTGGTGAAACTATGAGATTAGACCATTCTCATTTTAAATATATTCTTAACCTGCTGCTTCTCCTTGCTAAATTTTATATTCACAAATGCAAATTTTCAAAGAAAACTCCTTTTTTATCTTTAAGAAAGATGTTGATATATATTTAATTTCCTTGAGGAATTCATAAAATTCTGTTGCTTGTAAGACTCTACAATGGTGTCAATCCTTTAAGCTAGCTTAATTATCTTTATATTTATGTTTATGTAATGTAACCCACGTCATCTTTACTGTGTTCCATATATTGTACTGTTCTGTATTTTTTTTTGTTAAAGCATATTAATAAAAAAAAAAGGTCTATGACAGCTACATTGTTGTTTATGGTTTAAATGATTGTGGATTGACACGAAAAAGTCAGCATTACCATACAATCATGCATGTGATCAGGGACGTGCACAGGGGGAGGGGGGTTGCTCAGGTTGCCCAGGCAACTGTGCCCTTCTCGAAGTTGCCCTTGCGAGGTGGAAACAAATAAATGTTACTTTTACTTCGTTACACTGTGCGGCGTTCCTTCGTTACTGTATTTTAATTAATTACTAAATGTGTATTTTATTTTTAAAGTGCCGTCTTGTGTTTCTGGGGCATTCTCATATTAATGACTCGTTTGAGTCGATTCCTTACAAAGTATTGCAAATAAATGAGTCTTTTGAGTCGATTCTTTACAAAGCAAATGGGCCAAACGTTTTGAATTGGTTCGCAAATCAGTTTGAATGAATTGTTCAGATCGCTGCAAAAACTAGATTGTCTCAAACTGTTTTACTAGCCTATTTAACGTTAGAAACGCGCAGAACGTAAACAGTGTTGGATGATGTGGATATAAGTTTACCAATCTTTTAACTAAAAGCAAAACTTCACACATATACCCGCCATTATATACGTGTGACCTGTTCGTCGTCAAACACAGTTAAACGCGTGCAGCCTCCAGAAGCATTGTAGCACAGATTGAAGAAAATCCATCGATGATTAACGTCTGATTCGCTGTATACTGTACTGTATGATGTAAGTGCTTCTCACAACACACACGTGACATGGGATTCACAACATAAGAAAACATGAGTTTTGTCTAAAATCAGTTTGTAAGTGTAAACTGTCGATGTCCTTGGACCATCTTAAGAGATTCTAACTTTATACATAGTGAATGCAAAACTCTTCTCTGCCAGGGTCGTTATTTTCTGCTACTATTCTCACGCCGCGGGCCGTTGATTAAGTATATTTTTCATCATTACTTTATTCATTACTTTATTAGCCATATGCCATATAATCAGAAATATTATATATAGACTAGGCCAAAGTAACAAAGGTGTCCAAAAAGTTACACAAATTACAAAATGCAACGCGAGTCATGTGCGGAGTCTCCTCTGGCACGCATCACGCACCGGGTCTGCTGTTCTGTATGGTGTAGCTTAAGTGCAACATGGAGTTTAAAGATGTTAAGAAAAAGAAAGCAAGTTTGCAGGAAAGTCGAATGCATGGAAACAATTTATGTAGGCTATACATTCTCACTCGTGCAGCCTATACGACTTCTTTGTTTTCCTTTGCTTAAGTTTTTACTATTTCTAAATTCTAACATGGAAACTTTATTGACATCACTCGAGTTAAGGCGATAAGTGGACCTTTTAATTTATGGGTTTTTATTTAATTCTATTTTTACACGTAAATGTAATATTTGTGTCTTAAGTTTTGTTTCAGTTTGCCATGCCTCCTGTACGGCTGTGTAAAAATAAGATATTTTTCGACTTTAAAATTCAAACATCATATCCTAAATTGTCAGAATATATTCCATATAGATTCATTTGGATTTATAGATGTTTAACATTAAAATCGATGCATGAGAATAATTTATATTAATTTTTGCAATGCCCACCACTCTTAAATGCGCATGTTCCTTATTGTACATCGAGGGATTACAATTTAGTTCCTTTCATGTCGTATTAATCATTTAATTCAATCTTTTTTTACTTTAAATGTTTACTTTAAATGTTCTGTAACATTTACATGTGCATTAAACACCGCGAAACAATTTGGCTATATTTTTAAATAGTTTTTGAAAAGATGACCTTTTTCTGATATGCAGGATGAGGAGTCAGTTGGAGAAATAACGCTAGTCCTCGGGACTTTTGGGCTGTGTGATTGAAAAATATTCTCTTTTGAGACATTGCGAAGCTGATAGATACAGATAGCCTAGTAAATGCATTCGTCATTGTGGCTGTGAATGTGCATGCTTGTCTGTTATGCTTATATGTATTCGCAGGGCTGCATCGCAATCACGTCGTCAAAACAAATCTGATTGGCTAATAAACACTGAATTAAATTAAATAATCCCTCTCTTCATCACATACCCCAAGCATGACATACAAAATGTCTTGGAACAGAAACAAACATTCAGAGATATTTATAAGCTATCATTTTATTGTCATCGCAGTTTTAAATCTTTGCCACTTCCTGCGCCCATGTATGTTGCCCTTCATAAGTATTGGGAAAATGCAAAATTTCTCTGTTTGCTGTGGAGTCAAGAAATGTCTAAACATTAAAAGGTGAACACGATACAGTACAGAATCTGTCACATAAACTTTTTACCTGTTTTAACATACAGTAGATAATATTCCAACTCGATTGAACAACACATTTTGATATTATTCAATTGAGACCATTGACTAAGAAGTGTTGAAGTGATGAGCTGTGTCCTGATTAGGGTTGGGAATCGTTAGAAATTTTCCGGTTCCAATTCCGGTTCCGGTTCTGCCTAACGATTCCGGTTCTGATTCCGGTTCCATATAATAAAAAATAATGCACTACATTACTTAAACAATTCAATTTGTGTTTATTAATTACTGATAAAATATTTTAAATGTAAAATGATTAATATTTTCACTTTTTCAGTCACTAGGCCTATATCATTTATTCCTGTTGTAGTCCTCTTAAGATCCTACCTGTTGAAGTGAACATGATAGCAGCAGTAGTTCTCAAACATATGATTTGAGATTTATATGCTGGAGCAAGTGTTTTGTTATATATCCTGAAAAGGCTGCTGTACAATTAATAATTTTTGTATGTGCATGCGTATAGGCTTATATATAATGCATAGCCTACATATATTTTGAAATATAAAAATGTAAATGAGGATCAGATATATACGTTTCTTAACAAACATGCGTGTTATATGCGCTGACTTCTTTTCGCCGGAGGCTGCTCGTCACAACATCAAGCAATGCTTAGGTTACTTAGCAACGACAGACGCTTTGGAGCGTCCACACGCTTTGGAGAAAAGTGGCACGATCACTTTTTCTGCGTGGTTTTAGATGCGAAATGTGAAGCAATTGAGCATAATGTGCATGGCCATTTCGGTGGGTGATGCTCAAGCCCCTGAGCGACCACAGGATCGGCGCGGCTATGTGCGTGTTTATTTTATCACTTTCATCCGTGAAACAACACACGGTTCAAGTGAGGAACCTTTTTGGGGTTATAATGTCTGCACAGTGCTGAAAACGCATGTTGCTATACTGGTAGTGCAGATTGATACTTTTTTGCAACCTTGACCAAGAATATCTTACCTCATTGTTCCGCCCCCAAGCCAGCGGGTCATCACTGATATCGGTTTATAGCGCATTAACTCTTGAGTCTTATGTCCGTTTGCTTTCACGCGAACTTGAAGACATCTCGCTGGGTGAGACTGTACTTTATATTTTTCATAGTTTGTGAAGTGCACGGCATCGCGGGTCGCACTGTACCGTCAACAGCCCTAGAATCCACACTTTTGACTTTTAGACATGTTTAACACGAAGTATACAAAGCTTACCTCAGCAGCCCGAGTGTTTGCTGTGGTAAGCTACGTTAATTTGGTTGCGCGAGTGACTAACAGCGGCTCAACGTAATTAATATTCATGAGGTAAAAGACATAAGCGCTTTGCACGTGCCTCGCATCAGAACCGCTTTTAGAACCGAAACTTAAGAATTACGTGCGGTTCCGGTTCCTTTTAAAAAATGGAACCGGTTCTGAATAAGAACCGGTTATCGGTTCCCAACCCTAGTCCTGATGCATTAATTGTTCACACATGAAAAGCATTAAATGTGTAGGATCAGTTTGATTCACTTATGTGCATTTGGGTAAAACAAACATAAATCAGCATTAAATGCTGTTGTTCTTTGATGGTAAAGCATGTATGGGTAACACTTTATAATAACTGCACACTATGAAGCATTAGTAAAGCATTAGTTAAGCATTCCTAAATAGTCAAATCTTCATTTATTAAACATTAATAGACATTAGTAAATAGTTTATCAATGCTTTATTCTTGATTTATAAGCGTATATAGAATGTGTATAATAATTGTCTTTTCATACTTTATTAAAGATCAATTCATCATTTCTAAAATAAGTATTATATTATTTAAAGATCAGTTATTAAGATGTTGTCAGTGGTTCATAAGATCATTTAGGAAGTGTAAATAAATGATTAGTCAACTATTTAAACATTCATTTATACATCTTATTATGTAGACGTATAGTAATAAGTTAGTCAGTGTGTTAATAAATGCTTCATTAACACATATTCCTACTGTAATTCATTATTAATTCAGGTAGTTATAAAACATTTAGAAGTGGTCAGTTAACTATTTTTTTGAGCTCATCTAAAGTGAGGACTATTTATGCTTTGTAAAGCTTTTATAAAGGAGATTTAAGGTCTCTGTTATCTTTTAAAAAGGAAACAAACACAACACAGAGTAATACAGAACATAAAACATATTTATTTCAAGATGCAAAAATTTTACTGTACAACTGTACATCAAAGGAAAAATAAACCTCTGCTATATCATAAAAAGAAAAATCAACAAAATAAACAACAAAGAAAGTGAATAAAAACAATTTAAAAGTTGTATAATGGACTGAAACATGTCCATAATCTGGACTGCTGTTCTGGAATGTTTGAAACGTTCTGTAATGCCAAGGTCCTCTCTGGAATATGAAGTAAAATAAAGAGAAGTATTAAAGTTATTAAACCAAGACAAAGTTGATCCGCCTTCCCTCTGTCACAACACATTTTTTTGAAATTTCTGTACACCAAAGGAAAGCAAATATGTCACGTGGCACGCAAAGAGCCAATGTGCTTTTGATATCACTGCCGTAAAGCAATGTGTTGTAAATCTTCTTGAGGCGTGATATTTGAATTTGAATTCAAATTTATTGCCTATGACGAACGAGTGAGGGCTGAATTTGGATCTGTTCCTCGCAATCGTATGAATTTTAAAGATGTGGATTACAGCAAATGAATAAAAGTAACATCTTTTGTGAATTTATATTGTATTTTGGTGTAATTGTTACTTAGTAGTAATAATAACATATTGCATAGAAGACACGTATTGCATAGAGAAAACGCGTTTTTGTATGTCATGGCAAACTAAATATTAAAAAATAGTTAAATAAATACAGAAATGTTATTTATTTAAAAGTTCAAGTTAAAATGTTCAATATTGTGAAATTATATATAGTTAAATGGATAAACTGTCTTAAATAAATAAGTCAGAAAATACGACTGAAAACATGTCATTAATATGAGTAAGAAACGTTAATGCCCGCGATTTTAATATTTATGAATAGGAATAACTTGCGTACAAATTTACGTTTGTAAATAATTTACGTATTAGTCCTGTCAAAACGTTGATATTATACGTTTGAGTGTGTTTTAAACGTAAGTAAATTATATGGTATGGTACGCAGTGGCGGCTGGTCACTAGGGGGCGCTGGGGCGCCGTCCCCCAAAGTTGGCCAGAGAAGAAAGCTACTTTAACATGTTACAAAAAAGATAAATATAAAATGCAAATAAATACAAAAAAAAATTGTTTAGTGGTACTATTTCACTGTTAGTCTTGTTATTATTTATTTATGAAAAGAAATAATCAAAACTGAGTTCATTTTGTGTGTGTCATGTTTGTGTGTCTGGGGCGCACCCCTAATGAGTGTCTATGTAGGTTAGTAAAAAGGGTAAAAACATGTGACCTGAGGCTGAACTCTAATTGGCTGGTTTCGGATCCACCCTGGGGCGCAGGACTGTGCGCCCCAAATCCACCCACGTATGTTGTAAGCAAATCAGAATTGTTTTTTATGTATTTGACCTCATGTGATTGGATCGTTTTCAGAGTCTCATAACCGCACTGCAGATTGCCATGTAACTGCTAGAGACAGTACTAATCAGTGAAAGCAAGGGAAATACCTTGAGATGATAGAAAATATGATTTTATGCTTACAAAATCACCCTTTACAAGACGTTCAGTTGAAGAATAAATAAAGGATTATGGAGCTTGGACCAGATTGAGGAGCAGGAAATAATCATGGTCGAGTTTACATGCTTTTCCAGGACTTATGGCAAATGGAGTTGGCTAACATTAGCTGGATGTTATGTAAGTCAAATGCTTTTTATTATTTCCCTGTTTGCTGTTTATAAGAGCTGCATTAGCGTGGACATGATGTTCAGATAATCCGGTATTTTACGTGGCTTGGTCAACGTTGTTGCAACGTGTCTGTGAATAGGGAACTTTACTGTGTGTGTGTGTGTGTGTGTGTGTGTGTGTGTGTGTGTGTGTGTGTGTGTCAGATCGCGTTAACTGAAGCATAATGTAAGCACGCGATCAAGAACAGAAGTAAAACTGCGTCGTCTATCTGAGGTAAAAACACAAAATCTAATGACGAGAGTCTACATTTATCTGCCTTCATGTGTTTCACTAGTTCGCCTGCGCATTCAGGTCTTACTGGTAAACAAATGGTAAACAAACTTGGCTTGCTGTCCTCGAAGGGAGCTCTGTACCTGAGCTCTGAACCTTCAGAGAGAGTGAACCTGAGGCTGGGGCTCGAGCCCCAAGTTCAACCCCCAAAAGATTGTTTGATGGAAAGCAAGTTGAGCAGGAGCCTGCGAGTAATTAAGCTGTGTAAGATTTTATCCTCTCTCCCCCCAAAAAATGGGTAGAATATCATCAAACCATTTTTTCTTCCTCTTATTGAATTACTACTGCGGTAGTAAGAGCAAAGATGAAACCACTGCTGCGGCAGTGAAAGAATTGTACAGAAAACGTTGTGCAAAGTTTCAGCTTAAGACTCCTGCGGGAGTCAATGGGAAGCGTGCGGCCTGGGGCTCCTGCAGGAGTGATGATAAATTACTACTGAGGTAGTGCGAGCATGATGAAATCACTGCTGTGGCAGTGAGTAAAGTTGTACGGAAAAGCTGTGCGAAATTTTTTGGCTTAAGACTCCTGCGTGAGTTACTGGGAAGCACACGGACTGGGGCTCCTGCGGGAGCAAGGCTGAATCACTACTGCGGTAGTACGAGCGTTATGAAATCACTGCTGCGGCAGTGAGCAAAGTTGTACAGAAAAAGCTGTAGCTATAGCTCTAGCTATAAACTCTATATGCTACGCATCAGTTACAGGTATTGTAACTATGTTTGCTTGTATGGTCCCTGTCAAATAAACAAAAAAATAAATGACTCCTGCAGGAGTAGGAAGTGCGCTGTCTGGGGCTTCGGAGCGAGCGGGATGAGATCACTACTAAGGCAGTGAGAAAAAAGGTTGCGGCAACTGTTAAATAAGAGAGCGATCGGCTGGGATGAATACTGTGGTAGTATGAGCGGGACAAAATCACTGCTGAAATCAATGCGTATCGAGCGAAAGGTTGTTAGAGGCTGATTGTGGTCAATAATTAGCCAACATATTCATTAGATTTTTTGTTGACAAATAACTGTGCAAAAAACACTCAAACATTGGAAACAATCGTGAACACGTTTTTTGGAGCATCAGACTATATTTATTTAAGATGAATTTCTATAGGAGGAAAACGCAAAATGAGAACATCTTGTGACAATTTTGTGGGCTCATCCGCTTACTTTAGAGAAGTGCGTTATGAGGTTGGTATCCGGTGGGACCAGCGGGACCCAACTCGAACCTTGTGGGAGCATGCAGCTTACCTTTGCTGTGGGTGGGACTGGGCAGATAAAGAAAGCTAGTGGTCCCGGGGTTTCTCATTGATATAAGTGTCAACAAATAAGAAAATTTAAACTGGAAAGGAAGACCAACATTTTTTGTTACACTCGCCTTGCTGAATTTTTAATGACACATGCAGGTGGATCTGCGAGGCGATGCATGAATTGAAAAAGCGTGAGAATATTTATAGAAAATATATGGACTTATAGAATATGCATCTGCGGTCAGTCAGTTTATGGGAAAAATGCAGTGTTTCTCGATTGTTATAATACGTAGGCTATGCTGTGAGATCAAAGTACAAAGACGTGATCCATTTAGCTTTGCAGCTAGCACCGCACTGTTTAATCCCAGATAGCACAGGTACGACTGTAAGATGTCTGATAAAAGATCTGGAGAACTGGAATACATTTGGTATGTAAAAACATCTTATAAAGGTCTTAGAAAGAGCTGCTTTACATACATTATAAATCAAAACGTCTTGCAGACGTCTTCAATATGTCTATATGACATCTTTTAGGAAACGTCCCAGAGATGTATTGCAGATGAGCAACCAATCTAAATAATATGTCTTGCAGATGTAAACGCAGACATCAAATAGACATCTTCGAGATGTATGTGTGCTATCAGGGATGCGTTTGAAATAGCACCTCTGGACACCTAGACAGCACGGGTACGACTGAAAAAAGCATTCTAAGGATCTGGAGCTCTGGGGAAAAAAAATCTGGGTGAGTAAACATCTCATAAAAACCTGGCATAAAATTTCCCAGCAGCCTGCCGACCAATTGGCCTGCTGCCAGCCATCCGCTTTGCTTTTATGAACCAAAGTCAAACTTTCCGAATTTGGCATTCAATAGAAAAAATCGTCGATCAGTTTCATGAGCAGAGCATTCGCATCGCGCACGCACCACATCTCTGCAGCGCGTATAGTGAGAATTTGAGATGGGCGAGTCATGTATTGCAGATGTGCAATTTAATAATCAAAAATTACATCTTGCAGGTGAAAATGTAGCATAGACATCAAATAGACGTGTATGTGTGCTATCAGCAAGGTAGAAGCACTCTCGTATGAAAAATTATTACAAACGCAACAGCAAATGGCTCGTTTTCCGGCTATCGACCGGTACACGGAGACGCACCCACATACATGAATAGTGCGGCTCAGCCATTGTTGTAAGTTTGACTGTGCCCTGGTTTGCAAGCGTAAGGTGCTCTCGTTTGCTGACTTGTGAACAACTGATCTTTAATCTGTGATCAATTCTCAAAAGTAAAGTTTAGCTAAAAAAAAAACAGAAAAAGTCCAAGAACGGAGCTAGAAGTTCATAAATTATACCAAGACTGTCTATGACAGCAGAAAGTTCCCACTAACCCCTGACATTTTTTTTTTTATTAAAACTTATTTGAAAACTGGCCTTGAGGACGAAGGCCAGGATCTGCTGTGGTAAAGAGAAATAAAAATTTTGACCAATTATAGTGAAGTAAGCGGCCTAAATCACTGCTACAGCAATGAAGTAAAATGAATTTAAAAGTCGGGTGTGATGACGAAAATCTGGACCACTGATTTAGTAGAGAAAATAAATTTTTGACAATTATTGTGTGAGAAGCGGCTGAAATCATTGCTGCGGCAATGAAGTAGAATTAATTTAAAAGCTGGGTGCAAGGACGAAAACAGTATTCACGGCTGCAGTAGAGAAATAAATTTTTCTGAGAAATTATTGTGAAAAGCAGCTGAATCTTGCTGTGGCATTGAAGTAAAATTAATTTAAAAGCTGGGTGCAAGGACGAAAACAGGAATCACGGCTGCGGTAGAGAAATAAAACATTTCTTACAGATTATCGTGAAAAAGCAGCCGAAACATTGGTGCGGTAATTAAATAAATTTCATTTAAAAGTTGGGTGCGAGGATGAAAACAGAAATCGCTGCTGTGGTAGAGAAATTTAAACATTTTCTAACAAATTATTGTGAAAAAGCAGACGAAATCATTGCTGCGGCAATGAAGTAAAATTAATTTAAAAGCTGGGTGCGAGGACGAAATCAGGAATCACTTCTGCGAGAGAGAAAATTAAAACATTTTCTGACAGATTATAGTGAAAAAGCAGCTGAAAAAGAGCTGCGGCCATGAAGTAAAATTAATTCAGAAACTGGGTGTGAGGACGAAAACAGGAGTCACTGCTGCGGTAGAGACAGTGCCGGGTTAAGCCTTTGTGAGGCCCTGGGCTAACGCTGGTTTGAGCCCCCCCCCCCCCCCCCCAATATACACTGAAAAAAATAAAGGCTGGATTTACTAAGTGCCCCATTGCGAAATTTTTTTTAGTAAAACTTACTAAAAAAGGAGGATGCAAAAACGATGCACTGTCTATATTTTGTAGTAAATCCAGTGTTTTTTACAGCGTATGTGCAACATTAAATGGCTAAAATTATTTAAATAAATTAAACAATATTATCAAATAATTTTACAATCAGAAATAGCCCAGAAAATAACATTTATTTAATAAAACTTACAACAAAAAGTGCTTCTTTCTGCTCTTCTTTAAAGAGAATTCTTCAATTAAATCATTAAAATCAAGTTGACGCAAAAGTAGGCTGAAATTATTTAAAAAAATTAAACAATATTATCAAGTAATAATTTTACAATCAGAAACAGCCCAGACAATAACATTTATTAAATGCAACTCAACTAAAAGTGCTTCTGTCTGTTCTTCTTTAAATATAATTCCTCAATTAAATTATTAAAATCAAGTTCACGCAAAAGTAGGCTGAAATTATTTAAATAAATTAAACAATATTATCAAGTAATAATTTTACAATCAGAAACAGCCCAGACAATAACATTTATTAAATGCAACTCACAACTAAAAGTGCTTCTGTCTGTTCTTCTTTAAATATAATTCCTCATTTAAATTATTAAAATCAAGTTGACGCAAAAGTAGTAGAGCCCAGAATTCTCAGCCCGAGTCCGACCCGAGTCCGAACTTTTTAATTCTCCCCATTAGGAATCTGTTTCTGCAGATAGGCCTATAGTTACTGCATCGCGTATGTTTGTGAGTAGAAGTCTGTGCTGTCTGTAGTGAGGTTTTTATGAGAGCAGCACAAACTTTTTAATAGTCTATTTAATATGTAAAACTTAAATTTAAAAATAAAACTTACTGCGGAGAAGTTAATGAGATCTCTATCGTCTCTCTTGCTACGTGACGCGACAATTATTTATTATTTCAAATCCGTTTACAAGATAAATATATATACATTGTGTTGTTAAACTGATGAAATTATCTTGCTATATACGCTATATTTATTATGAGAAGCCTTTTCTTTTTACTGTTACACTGTAGACAGTAATATATGTATATTATATAAAACTCTATGGACGTGAAATCACATTATCCATTATCTGTTGGTTCATGTTTGTCTAGTTTAATTCAGCGTAATCCTTTAATAAAATGTATAACATGTTATAAAATATTTTATTTTTGTAAAATTCACAGCACACATTCTCTCGGATCGTTTTAAAACATTTTAAATCATTCTGCAAAATTCCGCATAGATTTTGCAAAAGAAATCCGCAGAAATAGCAAAAAATAACTGCTTACACAGCTTGTACAGCTGTACTCTTGCAGCAATTAAAGCAGTTCAGTTTTGTTTTAAATTGCAAAATAGTTATATTTCTTTTTTTATTTACATTTTAGAGCAGTTTTTGTTTGTTAAAGTTTTTATGATAACTAGTGGTTAGCGGCCGACAGCAAGTTGACGACATGTATCTCTCAAATCAACACTTGCCTATAATAACAACTATTTAAATAAATATTTTCAGCATATTACAATGTTAGTTTAAACGTTTATTATCAACACATACTATTTTTAAAAAGCGAAGGCAGGTTGCTCTGCTGCTTGCAGTTGCAACGGGTGCAGAAATAAAAAAATGAAAAGGGCTATACAAAACGAAACGAAATAAACATGAAACAGAATAAACATGCATGTTGCCTTATCTTACAACTTTGCTTTTGCATATACATTTTTTTAATGTAAGGACTTACCACAGAAGATGGCTATTCATGCATCCATCCAACAGTTAAACTAAGAAAAAAGTCGATCCATACACAAACAAGAAATAAAGACAGCCTTCTTACACGAAATTAATACAGGGAGAAGTCTTTAATAGATTATGTCTTGGATGCTGTCTGCATAGATTATGTACAGTATCCAAGGTTTTAATCTAGTACTCCATTTATAATTTTTCCTGGTGGGCTGAAGGTCCCAGAGAGACCGCGGCCTTGTACAAGAGTGGAAATGATCGATGTTATTTGTCGGCTCTTAAAGGACAAAATATCCCATAAGCTATTACGTAGCTATTATACAATTTTTTTCAGAACATTCTTGCGACCTGTTGGGGGCCTCTGCTCTAGGTAGCACTTACGCATAATTACGTCAATCAAAATGTTTTTAAAAACTCAAAATAGAATTGTCTCGGAGGCCCCCTAGTGTTCGGGGCCCTGGGCTACAGCCCATGTTGCCCATTAGGATAACGCGGCCTTGGGTAGAGAAATATAAAAATGTTCTTTGACAAATGATTGTAAAAGCAGCCAAAATCATTGCTGCGGCAATAAAGTAAAAATAATTTAATAAGCTGGGTGTAATGAAGAAAACCTGGATCACTGCTGTGGTAGAAAAAAAAGTTATTTTCTCTGACAATTATCGAGGGAGAAGAAGCCGAAATAATTGCTGCGGCAATGAAGTAAATTAATTTAAAGCTGGGTGTTAGGATGGAGGCCGGATCACTACTGTGGTAGAAAAATTGAATATTTACTCTTATATTTTCGAATTATCAAATTTTCTCTGACAAAGTATCGTGAGAGGACGAAATTACTGAGGTGGAGAAATATCAAGTTTAACTGGAGCTGGTGAATACTCGGAGTCCGAGAACACTGCTGCGGCAGTGAGAAATGGATTTTAACTGGCGCTATGCGGTTGGTCAGAAAACTGCTGTGGCCTTGAGATTGAAAATTAAATCAAGTGCGGGAGCGGTGTTTGTGGTTGCTGCTGCGGCTGAGGGAATGAATTTTAGGTGAGGCAGGTGGAAATTATTCGATGGTAAAGGCTAATTATGTGCGCTTCTGGTAGAAACCGGCATTGATGAGGATGAAGTCCTGCAGTTGGTTATGAGGTGAGTTAATACAGACAAATCTTCTTTAGTCCATAAAGTCTATAAAGTTTATCGGCATAACTCCGCGGCATGATATTGCTTTAATGATCTGATATCAATTTAATGGTGCGGCGATGGGAGACAATACCAAAGAACGATTTCAAATTGCGAAGCGTGTTTAAATGTTTTAATAAATACTGTGGTTTGACTGTTGGACAAATATTGTGAATAGCAATGAGACCGAGGTTTGGTCGCCTGTTAATTAAGCACTAAACATCAACCGAACCGCGTTTCTTGAGATGTTCTAATCAATTGTGAATAATATTGAAAGCAATGAAGAGGCAATATATTTAACGAATAAACATTATATGCTTATTAGGTTGATGAAAGTGGGCTAGCTTACAGTGGTAGTGCGAGCGGTGGTTCTGTAACGGAGAGAAAAGTGAAAAATGCGTATAAATAGCACGAAGTGTAAAACTCGTGCAATACATACCCAAATTCCATTTTGGCGTGCATATGATATGCCAGTCCTTCCCATTCACTTAAACGGTGCATCTTTTTTTGTCGTTTTATTTATTGGTTTATCAATTTTTTTCTGTTTTTTAAACCATTTTAATGTATATGCGTCTTTACTATGAAGTATAGAAATTTGCCATTTAAAATACGAGATGGGCTATCTTATATTTGTATAGAATGTACCCTGGATGAGGAAATAACTACAATCCGATTTCTGCATTGTTTGAAAAGTAAAAACGTAAATGAAATTAAAGTTTAATAAAGACATTTATGAGATTGTTATTTTGTTCATGTTCTTATATTTATGTGTCAAGTTTTTGTGTTACAACAATAGGGTTGTTCCGACGAACGACTTTTTCTATCCTTAGCTTTGTGTTGGTTTTTCTTAACTCAATTGCTCAGTGCTGTCGGTTCAAAGAAAAGTGCAACAGTTAGCGCGTCATGCCTTTCGTTTGAGACGTGTGCGCGAAAGGTGGAGGCTCGCGGTGTAGATTATTGCGTGGGCATCCTCGCCCGTCCGCGGAGACCGTCATATCATGTATGCATGCGGGGCCAGTGAAATGCGGTGTTGCCTTGGATGGAAGAATGCGGGAGCATATAGCGAATTCTTCTACAGAGCTGTGAAAAAAAAACAATCGAGAAGAACGAAAAATTAGCAGTTTGATTGAATTGACAATAAGGTAGGTTTCACTACAATTAACTCTGGATTATAAAGTTCCGATAATTGTAAGCTTTGGTGGAAAAGGGACCGTGGACCTCTGCTACAAACTTTAACACACCTGAAAACACACTCGTTCTGTTTTGCTACGGACCAGCACACCGGCTCCTTTTCTGCGTGAGCTTTCTTCCTCTCTCCCTTCACTGCGACTACTTTGTGGTAAGTGTGTTGTGACCCACTTGCCTCATTGTTGTCCCCGGTCTGTTTTGTGGTTTGCAAACTACTATACGCTGATTACTTCGCGGACTGGTGTGTGTTGTGAGCCTGGTTGGCTAACATGTAGCTTTAGCGGGTTGTGGTTGTGTTGCCTGTGTAAACCCTACTGTTTGTGTATTGAGCTATTCATGTTAGCATTGTAGCATTAACGTTTGCAGAGTTACTTGTGGAAACTTTGCCGTGTCGCTGTCATGTTTTCCGCTGGCACTTGTACTAAAGTCCTCTCAGCTTGCTCTATACTGTGTGTGTGTATTTTTTACAATTTGGAAATGGAGCATGTTTACACCCCCACTACTCTCAAACTTCTACGCTGCTACACCCCTTTGGATTCAACGCTGTATAAACTCTGTAGCTCGCTCGGTATTACTCGTCGTCCACGCTATATTCATCGCGGTAAAAGAAGACCGATTCTTATTTATGGACATGATGCGCTCATTCCATCTACGTTCACGCCCGATCGCTGTAGGCGCCACCAGCATAAGAACAGTGGAATTAACTTCGAAAACCTGCGTTATTCCACCAGACTGTCAGCAGCTCCCTCGACGTCAAATCAGAACTTTAACATTTCTCTTCTAAACGCGCGATCAATCACAAACAAAACATCCATAATAAATGTTCTTATCCTTGAGAAAAAATTGAATTTGTTTTGTATCTCAGAGACTTGGCAGCAACCTGGCGATTGTATTCATTTAAATATGCTGACTCCCCCTGGCTATTGTTATATAGCCAAACCAAGATTGGTAGGGAGAGGAGGCGGGTTGGCAGTAGTACACCACTCTGATCTGACTGTTAAAGAACTCAGGCCATTCGAAGTGACATCTTTTGAATACATTGCTGTGAAGGTTGTTATCACCATACCCATTTTACTACTGTTAATCTACCGCCCCCCAAAACCGTCTGTAAATTTTCATCTGAATTGAATGAACTTCTCACTGTTATCTCATCTCTCTGCTCTGCCATGATTATGTTAGGGGATTTTAACATACATGTGGATGTTAATTGCTCTTACACCTCTGAGTTTAACCCTGTGTTGGACTGTTTTAATCTAACACAGCATGTTGATTTTCCTACCCATAACCATGGCCACACTCTCGATCTGCTCTGCTCCTCTGGCATTAATGACATCTCTGTTTCTGGTTCCCTCTCTGGTATATCTGACCATAAGTTAATTGAATGCTGTTTTCATTCTGTCAAAACTTCAACCTCCTCTGAGAAAACAACTATTACTGGTCGTAATATCAGGTCAATGGACAACAGTATGCTAGCTGCCTTCATACAGGCCTCACCATTATCTGCCCTGGATGAGAACTCATCCCCGGATAACCTGGTTAAAATGTATAATGACTCCCTGAACAGCCTGCTTGATGGCTTAGCCCCGGTCAGGTCTAGGCTTGTACCAATAAACCGTAGGTGTCCCTGGTTTACCCCTGAGCTCAGGCATCTAAAGGCAAATGGCCGCCGTCTTGAACGGCTATATAACAAAACTGGCCTTACAATCCATTCTTTGCTCTACACTGAACATACCCAGACCTATAGGGACGCCCTCAACACTGCCCGCTCAAACTACTACTCATCACTCATCACCTCCTCCCTGTCCAGGCCAAAAACCTTATTTAGGACTGTAGACAAACTTCTGAAACCCCTGTCATTGCCTGCTCTAAAACCCCTGAACAATGCCAGGTTTTCTTACAGTTCTTTGATGACAAAATCACCCAAATTTATAACACCTTTAGCACCCATGTCAGCTCACAAACTACTCCTCCACCCTTGGGCCCACAGCTCTCCCAATTTACAGCTATTGACTCTACCACTATCACCGACATCATTGTTAAGTCTAACTCTTCAACCTGTCAGCTCGATCCTGTCCCCACCCCTTTACTAAAGGCCTGTGTCATATCCCTAGCTGAACCCATTACTCTGATTATAAATGCCTGTCTCAATTCTGGTAATGTCCCTGCTGCACTCAAAACCGCTGTAATTACACCCATTCTCAAAAAACCAAATTCTGACCCTACATCACTGCTAAACTACCGTCCTATCTCCAACCTCCCCTTTCTGGCTAAGGTATTAGAAAAAGTGGTGGCATCACAACTTCACACTTTTCTACACCATCACAACCTGTACAAGCCTTTTCAATCTGGTTTCCGCCCATGTCATAGCACAGAGACTGCCCTACTACGCATAGTCAACGATCTTCTTCTGTCTGTGGACTCCGGCTCACTTAATATTCTCATCCTTCTCAATCTTAGTGCTGCATTTGACACAATAAATCACAATGTCTTAATCTCCCGTCTGTCTGCTATTGGTGTTTCTGGCAAAGCCCTAAATTGGTTCCAATCACACCTCACAAACAGAAAGCAATTTGTTGCACTTGGTTCACATAAGTCTTCCCAGTCCTCAGTCACTCGTGGTGTCCCTCAGGGTTCTGTTCTCGGGCCACTCCTTTTTCTCATATTCATCTTCCCTATTGGTCAGATTATTCGCAGCCATGGTCTAAATTTCCACTGCTATGCAGATGACATTCAACTGTATCTTACCACCACTTCACCCTCTGACCCCCCCCCCCCCCCGCACTCACTCACTGACTGTCTTTCTGATTTAAAAACATGGATGCAAAACAACTTTCTTAAACTAAACACAGATAAAACTGAAATTCTGCTGGTTGGCCCTAAAAGCATGCTCACCAAACCATACACCTTCACCCTTAATATTGATGATTCACCTGTTCACTCTACCGCGACTGTCAAAAACCTTGGGATTACATTTGACTCCACTCTCAGTTTTGACCATCATATCAAATCAGTCACTAAAACTGCCTTCTTTCACCTCCGTAACATTGCCCGCCTTCGACCCTTCCTTCCTGTCAGTGATGCACAGACCCTGGTTCACTCCTTCGTCATGTCCCGCTTAGACTACTGTAATTCACTTTTCCTCGGTCTCCCCACCAAATCCTTTCAAAGATGCAGCCAGGCTACTTACACATACAAAAAGATCTGCCCATATCACCCCCATTCTCCATCAGTTTCACTGGCTACCAGTTTCATCCCGGATCACATACAAAGTACTACTACTCACCTTCAAAGCCCTCCATAACCTTGCTCCTCCATACATTTGCAACCTTTTAACTTCTTACACTCCCTCCCGCTTGCTCAGATCATCTGACCAAAACCTCCTTCTCATTCCCCGCACTAGACTTTTCACCGTTGGTGGTAGGTCTTTTAGCGCCCAGGCACCAAAACTCTGGAACTCCCTCCCACAACCTCTACGTGACAGTACTTCTCTTCCTTTCTTTAAAACCCATCTCAAGACATTTCTGTTTAACGAACACTTCTCTCCACACATTTCATAGTCTGTTAACTAAATGTTTGTTATTTTGTTAGTTGTATTCAATTTCTTTGTTTCATGCGTAATGTTTATCTGACTGTGTGTTTCTATTTCAATGTAAAGCGACCTTGGGTTTGAGAAAGGCACTATATAAAATAAACTTATTATTATAAACTTATTATTAACACAGTCCTGTAGGCCGCCATTGTTGTTTTGGTCGATCGCGCATGCATAGACGGAATTACTAGAAGTGCATGACATTCCTACTTGACATCACGTCGCCGTTGTCAAACAGTGTTTGCAATCGAGCATGCGGTTGTCGTGTAAATGAACATCCAAACTGCAAAAAATATTGAGCACAGCCCGTGACATCAACTACAGCGGTAGTGAGAGCGGGTACTAAAATATAGCTGGTGCATTGGTATTTAAAAATATTTCCCAAGTTAGTGGGAGCCTGGAGCTCGTTGTGTAGACATGATTCCGGAAACGGCGGGGCCAAAGCCAGAAAAGAATGCGGCTGGACAGGGAGGCCTGAAGGCTGCCTTATATACGCCTATGATGATGATGATTGACAGGCCTGAATGTTTAGGCTCCTCCCGAACCTACGTTTAGAACTGCATTTATTAGACAAGATGGTTTCAGATACACAGTCAGTGTTTAATTCAATTCAGATTTTTACACGCCTGTTGCTATTCTAATCGCAATAGTATTTTGTGATTTGACTTGTTCATATTTGCCTGTTCAGCACAAAGTTTGTGTGTTTTATTGCCTCAGCT
Source organism: Paramisgurnus dabryanus (assembly GCF_030506205.2). Classification (NCBI taxonomy): domain Eukaryota; kingdom Metazoa; phylum Chordata; class Actinopteri; order Cypriniformes; family Cobitidae; genus Paramisgurnus; species Paramisgurnus dabryanus. Next base: position 3,210,440 of record NC_133358.1, on the reverse strand, counting down.
GTCTGTCACTGCGAGAAAAAATAATTCATTTAATCTGCTTCATGTGATGTTAAACATGTAAATTGATCCACAGTCTGTTCATCATATGTTCTCTTCACAAATAAATAAACGCATTTGAACTTGAATGGTCGTCTTGTAAATTCATAATTAGAAATTATCAGGTGAACGAAAACAATTCTTATAATTAAAACATGAAATGACGGATAATTTACTGTCGGGGTTTTCAAATGAAATAGTATAACGCAAGCTCTGGGGTGTTTGTGAGTGTGTGTGAATGATTACTGTGCAAAAGACTCAGACGGAAGAGGACTTTTATTTTGATAGTGATAATCGCTCATACGGCGCAATGGCGGAAGAGTGCTAGTTCTAAACGGTGCTGCATATCAATGCTTGTTTGTCTCGCTGTGTTAAGCATTCTGGACACATGAATCGGGTTGCTGTGGAGACAGATGTCACACGGTGACGATTACATGGGGCGGAACCAAAAATCTTAAAGGATTGGTTCCGTCCGGAGTTGAGTTCCACCCGGCGGCATAAGCAGAAACACCGGAACTTCCGGGAAAACGCCGCGAGCAAAATCAAACTGAGTTAACACAGGTGTGGCAAATAAACGCAGGGATCGGGGATTGGAGGATGTAAGGAAGCAAGGAGTATAAAGAGGACTTGAAAACCAAAGGTTAGTGGTTCGTTGTTTTGGTTGCAGTCGGCGGTGATTCGGCCGTGTATTGTGGTGGTGCAGTCGGCACGTTGAGTTTCGGTGGTGAAGTGGATATTGAGCTGCTGTGGCGTGGAAACGGAGAGCTAAACGAGACGCTGGTTGGAAACGAAAGAAGAGGATAATAGAGTGGCTGAGTATATTGGAAGTTCTTTGTTTATTTTGAGATTATTGACATGCATGTCTTCAGTGTGATAGTTGGATGAATACGACTGGATTACGTGCAGCGTAAAGGAAACCAGCCAGTGTGGATACCACGGGGGGACAAAGAGAGGAAGTGTGATAACTTACCGTGAGTAAAAGGAATATACAGCTGGATGTGTTTATTAAGCGTGCATTGATAAATGTGTGTGTGAGCCCCCAGCGAACTAGGATATCGGCCCTATCACGGAGCAGAGTGGTGGGCGAGCCGGCAGCGTAGCATTACAAGGAGGGAAGACCATCGCAACAGCTACCTTCAACCATCAGCTTTCACTACTACAACGCCCCGCAGATCCTCAGCCCGACTCCGGGAAGATCATGGCCTGACCTTATTTTGTTCACTTGAAGTGTGTAGTGGGTGAGTCTTGACTTTGCTGAGTGTGTGTGTGTACACTTGATGTCTTGCATTGCAGAGCTGTGTATCTGTTGTCAGGAGCCATTATAGGGAGTCGGCCGTGAGAGAAGACGCCGTGCGATGGGTGAAGTGCTTTTAAATTATATGCTGTGCAGCGATACAGTGTGGAGACGGGTGTGGCGGCAAAGGCCCCTGTTGTGGAGATCGTGGAGACGGTGGTGGATTGTACAGAAGACCCAGACCTTTGCGTGAGTAGAATTCCAGAGTGCTAATGCATATGTGAGGAGAAAGTACATTGTTGTGGAAGTCCAGTGTGTAGTAACTTGCCTGTCACGGAGCCTCTTCAAAGGTGCGCCCCTGTCCAGATCTCTGGAGCTACACGTACGGAGAGGAGAGGGCAGCGTTCGGCTTGACGGTGACAGTATTGCAACCCCCGGTCGTAACAGAGACCTTGGAGGCAAAGACCACGAGTAAACATCTTACCCCGGGAGGTCTGGAGTAAATCCACCCACTGTGCACACGTTAGGCCACCAAAAGCCACATATAGACACGAGCCTTTCTAAAGAAGGAGACCACGAGTCAGTTACCTGAGAGATACCTACCGTATCCACTGCTACCAGCCACCTGTAAGAGAGAAAAGCCACAGTGAATTGTGAAAGTGTTGATTCTGTGTTTCAGCTACGAGCCTTCTAAAGAAGGAGACCACGAGTCAGTTACCTGAGAAATACTTACCGTACCCATTGCTACCAGCCATCTGTAGGAGAAGGAAAGCCATAGTTAACAGTGCAAGTGCTGATCTTGTGTTACAGTGCGTACCTTGGGAAGAAGGAGACCACGAGACAGTTACCAGAGAAACACCTGCCGCACTCACTGCTACCAGCCATCTGTAAGAGAGGAAAAGTCATAGTTAACAGTGCACGTGTTGATCTTGTGTTACAGTACATACCTGGCGAACAAGGAGACGATGAGTCAGTTTTCTGAGGAACACCTACTGCAGCCTTTCCCTCTTAAACTCTGCCTCCAGGAGAAGCGGGGGGCACCACGGGTTCAAGAAGGACAGCCCAGAGTCCCGTCCCCCCTCTGCCTGGAGGCCAGAAGAAGCCCTGTTTTAAATCCCCCTCCCCCTTCCCTGAATACCATTTTAAGTAAATTAATAAAGTCTATCTAACATGTAGGAATGCCAATTTGAAAACGCGCACATTACGCGGAATAGAAAAATCTGTTACGTCTGATATTTTATTTCACGGTAAGTTACCACGGACCAATCAGCACCCATGTAATGTGCAGTTAGAGTGATTGACAGATAACCTGACGAGTTACAAAACAATATGAACGTGAACTTGGGAGGCCCCTGAACTTGAGAGGCCCCTGGGCTTCAGCCCAGGTAAGCCTGTGCATTAAGGCGGCCTTGACGAGTCAGTTACCTGAGAGATACCTACCGTATCCACTGCTACCAGCCACCTGTAAGAGAGAAAAGCCACAGTGAATTGTGAAAGTGTTGATTCTGTGTTTCAGCTACGAGCCTTCTAAAGAACGAGACCACGAGTCAGTAATCTGAGAAATACCTACCGTATCCACTGCTACCAGCCACCTGTAAGAGAGGAAAACCACAGTGAATTGTGAAAGTGTTGATTCTGTGTTTCAGCTACGAGCCTTCTAAAGAAGGAGACCACGAGTCAGTTACCTGAGAGATACCTACCATATCCACTGCTACCAGCCACCTGTAAGAGAGAAAAGCCACAGTGAATTGTGAAAGTGTTGATTCTGTGTTTCAGCTATGAGCCTTCTAAAGAAGGAGACCACGAGTCAGTTACCTGAGAAATACCTACCGTATACACTGCTACCAGCCACCTGTAAGAGAGAAAGACCACAGTGAATTGTGAAAGTGTTGATTCTGTGTTTCAGCTACGACCTCCTAAAGAAGGAGACCACGAGTCAGTTACCTGAGAGATACCTACCGTATCCACTGCTACCAGCCACCTGTAGGAGAGAGAAGCCACAGTTAATTGTGAAAGTGTTGATTCTGTGTTTCAGCGACGAGCCTTCTAAAGAAGGAGACCACGAGTCAGTTACCTGAGAAATACTTACCGTACCCATTGCTACCAGCCATCTGTAGGAGAAGGAAAGCCATAGTTAACAGTGCAAGTGCTGATCTTGTGTTACAGTGCGTACCTTGGGAAGAAGGAGACCACGAGACAGTTACCAGAGAAACACCTGCCGCACTCACTGCTACCAGCCATCTGTAAGAGAGGAAAAGTCATAGTTAACAGTGCACGTGTTGATCTTGTGTTACAGTACGTACCTGGCGAACAAGGAGACGACGAGTCAGTTTTCTGAGGAACACCTACTGCAGCCTTTCCTGCTTAAACTCTGCCTCCAGGAGAAGCGGGGGGCGCCACGGGTTCAAGAAGGACAGCCCAGAGTCCCGTCCCCCCTCTGCCTGGAGGCCTGAAGAAGCCCTGTTTTAAATCCCCCTCCCCCTTCCCTGAATACCATTTTAAGTAAATTAATAAAGTCTATTTTAATTTAACTTGTACCTTGTGTGTCTGGTCATTGGGGTAGCTTTGGGAACCTCCTCGAGCTGGAAACTAGGAAGGGGCGTGACTCAATAGCATCTGGGTCCGCTCCGACCTGTGACACAAGCACCAGATTGTGATGCGGTGTGCTCATGTGCGTGATCAAAGTGAGTACAGTTCGATGTGTATATGTTTTCACGTTAAATGTCCATTATTAATAGTGCTCACGTGCTATCAGCTAAACAGTCATACTAAGCTGTATTTAACTCACTTTATATTAATGTTCATCAATGTGTTCATGCTAAATAATGTCAGTTATATTACATATGTTGTATAAATACTGATAATGATGTAAAATGTGTCATCTGGGACACATCTGTTCATATGCTATTGTTATAATGTATGAGGGGAGAAGCTGTAGCTGTATTTCTTAATGTAATGAATGTCTAAGTGCAGTAGTGTTACTCTGGGAATCCTGTGGTTATGTGTTGCAGGGAAACCACATCTCCACCTGCATTAATCTGGCAAAACTCTCAAATACAGCCACTCATTCATCTCCATTACTACATGCCATGCAACAAAGCCCATGAATACAGCTCTGACTTACCTCTATTAACTGACTTACTCAGCCTGTGCACCGCCCCATTAAAGGACCACTGCAACCATTACAGTACCATTACCCAATTCAATTCAATTACATTTTATTTATATAGCGCTTTTCACAATTTGGTAATTGTATCAAAGCAGCTTTACATAATAGATGTAGTGAAAAGCACAGAAAATCGACAGATAGCATAGCATAATACACGATAGCACAAGCAGCTAAATTTGCTGCGGCTATAAATCAACATTATAAGCAAACGTATTACTAATGTAACGTATAGAAGTTAAGCCCAAAAAGGCTGCCTCCCCGGGTTGAAAAACCCCCTAGGAGAAAAAAAACCCGGAATTTTAGCCGGGGAAGTAAAAAAAAGTCCTAGGAGGAAAAAACCCTTGGGAGATATATATATATATACATTGAAACAGAAGGAGATTAAGCGGAGTTTAAGCGGGTTCTGCCGGTGGTCTTTGGTCAGGCATCAGCTGGACATCACGTTGAAGAACAGCCAGTAGATCAGAGGTGTGCCGACTTTCACATTTACCGGAACTGGATCTGGATCTGTTTGTCTTATTGTCCTCGTGATCGAGGACGAGACAGGGAGAGAGAAACAAAATCTTATTAGCGTAGGGGCCGTTCACATAAAAAGCAGGTGTCACACAGTAATGTGGTTTTAGTCAGCTCGGTTCCGGGCAGGCTTAACTATTGCTGGTTAAGTGTATTACATATAGTTGATGATTTTAGAAACAGAAACAGAACTCGTTTGACTAAGGCCAGAAGCCCCACTGCCGTCGTTAATACTAACGTACAGTGGCAAGCTGTTCTGTATGACATACTATTTTTAAGGCCATGGGAAAAGGCCAAAATTGCAAACCGACCATATTTGGCAATTAAGACTCAATCGACAACCAATGCAAAGTTTCAGCATATTACTAAAGAGTATTAATGACATTTACCATGTTTTGGGATGTTGACGAAAAAAAAGGTTTTAGTTTATTCATTAATTTATTTATTTATTAGGTTGTACAAGCTAGCTATTGGGAGATAAGTGTATTACATATAGTTGATGGTTTTAGAAACAGAAACAGAACTCGTTTGACTAAGGCCAGAGGCCCCACTGCCGTCGTTAAAACTAACGTACAGTGGCAAACGGTTCTGTATGACATACTATTTTTTAAGGCCATGGGAAAAGGCCAAAATTGCAAACCGACCATATTTTGCAATTAAGACTCAATCGACAACCAATGCAAAGTTTCAGCATATTACTAAAGAGTATTAATGTCATTTACCATGCTTTGGAGTGTTGACGAAAAAAAGGTTTTAATTTATTCATTAATTTATTTATTTATTAGGTTGTACAAGCTAGCTATTGGGAGAAGTACTATTGCTTAAACAAACTATGCGAATGCCTTGTTAAAGAGAAAAGTTTTAAGTCTAGATTTAAAGTTATCTACTGTCTCTGATTTTCGGACGTCGGTTGGTAAATCATTCCATAGCTTAGGGGCTAAGTAGGAAAAGGATCTGCCACCTTTAGACACTTTTGATATTTTAGGGATAATTAAGAGGCCAGAATTTTGTGACCGCAATGCACGTGATGGATTGTATTCTGATAATAATTCTCTAAGATATGAGGGTGCTAGGCCATTTAAGGCTTTGTAGGTGATTAGTAATATTTTAAATTGTATACGATATTTAACTGGTAGCCAGTGTAAAGATGCCAGAATTGGGCTTATGCGGTCATACTTCTTAGATCGAGTAAGAACTCTTGCAGAAGCGTTTTGAACTAGCTGAAGCTTGTTTACCTGATTTGCATGGCATCCTCCGAGTAACGAGTTACAATAGTCTATTCTAGAGGACATAAAAGCGTGGATAAGCTTCTCTGCATCTGATGCAGACAACATATGGCGTATTTTTGAGATATTTCTAAGGTGGAAGAACGCTGTGCGGCAGACATTGGAGATATGGCTGTCGAAGAATAAATTTCTGTCGAACATCACACCTAAATTCTTAACCGTGGAGGTTGGCACCACAGTGCAGCCATCTATGGGCAACTTGTAGTCTGTCATATTATATTTGTAGCGATTCGGTTCAATAACAAGTATCTCTGTCTTATTGGAGTTTAGCATAAGAAAGTTATGTGCCATCCAGTCACTTATATCGCTGATGCAGTCTGATAGCTTAGAAAAATTGTGTGTTTCGCTAGGATGTGAGGAGATGTAAAGCTGTGTGTCATCTGCTTAGCAGTGAAACTGTATGTTATGATTCCTGATAATATCTCCCAGAGGTAACATATATAACGTGAACAGGATAGGACCTAAAAATGATCCCTGCGGTACGCCGTATTTAACCAGGGAGTGATGTGACTCCTCCTCATTTACATAAACAAAGTGATAGCGATTGGTTAGATACGATCAGAACCAGGCTAGCACTTGCCCACTGATGCCAACATAGTTTTCTAGCCTATTAAGTAAGATTGTGTGATCTATTGTGTCAAAGGCTGCACTAAGGTCTAATAATATAAGGAGTGATATTTCGCCACGATCGGATGTTAGGAGAAGGTCATTTGTAACTCTAAGCAGCGCTGTCTCTGTGCTATGGTGGGGCCTGAATTCTGATTGGAACTTTTCATACGTACTATAATTTGCTAAGAATGTACGTAGCTGGTTTGCCACTACTTTTTCTAATATTTTGGAAAGAAAAGGGAGATTTGAGATTGGTCTAAAGTTATTTAGATCTCCCTGGTCAAGGTTTGGTTTTTAATGAGCGGTCTAATAACTGCTAGTTTGAAAGCTGTTGGAACGTAGCCTAATTCTAGTGATGAGTTTAATACATTTAGTACTGGGTTAGACACTATAGGGAATACCTCTTTGAGTAATTTTGTGGGAACAGGGTCCAATATACAGGATGATGATTTGGATGACGATACTAATTTAGATAGCTCTTCTATTGTAGTAGGTTTTAATGACTCAAGATGTTCGTATGGTAAGCTAGCGTTAAATATATTACTGGATAGAGTGGTGGCTGCTTGGGTACCTACAATGTTTTCCCTAATAATCATAATTTTCTTAGTAAAGAAGTTCATGAAATCGTTACTATTGTGTGGGAGTTTATTAGTGGGTTCTGTTTGTTCTTTATTTCTAGTCAGTTTCGCAACTGTGCTAAAGATCTGGCAATTTTTATAGCCTGTCTGTAGTGTTTAACACTCTCTTTCCATGCTGCACGCCATACCTCTAACTTTGTGCTTCTATAGTTTCTTTCCATTTTTCTAGCAGCCATTTTAAGGGCTGCGGTATGATGGTCGTACCATGGAGCTGGAGTTTTTTCTTTGATTCTCTTTTTTCGAATTGGAGCTACGGCATCCAATGTGTTAGAACAAATACTGTTCAGGTTTTCTATTACAATATCTAGATCTTCAGGATTATCTGCTACATGTTTCATTTGGGACAGGTCTGGAAGAGTGCTAATAAAGTTATCTTTAGTGGTAGAAATTATTGTTCTGGCTAGTCGGTAGCATATTGTGGATCGAGTGATCCTATCTAGAAGTACCGTGTATGAGACAAGGCAATGGTCTGAAACTGCATCGCTCTGAGGTGATATCTCGATTTCATTAATATTGAGCCCGAGTGACAGAATTAAGTCTAATGTGTGCATACGAGTATGCGTGGGCCCTGTCACGTTTTGTCTAATATCGAGAGAATTTAGAATATCTATAAACGCTAATCCTAATGTATCTGTTGGGTTATCAACGTGTATATTAAAGTCACCAACGATAAGAGCTTTATCTACAGTGACTACGAGGTCAGACAGGAAATTTGATATTTCTTTAAGAAAATCTGCATGATGGCCCGGAGGTCTATAGATTGTAGCAAGGACAAAAGAGAGCTGTTTATGGTTACGATCAGTTATTTCCATATTTAATAGCATTATTTCAAATGAATTAATTTTTAGTTCAGATTTTTGGTTAACTTTAAAAATGTTGTTGTATATTATAGCTACACCACCCCCTCTCCCCTTTAATCGCGGTTCATGTTTATAATAGTAGTCTTGTGGGGTGGATTCGTTTAAACTAATGTAATCGTCTGCTTTAAGCCAGGTTTCTGTTAAAGAGAGTGCATCTAAGTTTTGGTCAGTAATTATTTCATTGACAATGGGTTCTTTATTGGTAAGTGATCTAATGTTAAGAAGGCCGAATTTTAACATTCGAGGTTCATCTGTAAACGTATTGTTTTCTAATTTTATGTTAGCAAGATTTGTACGAGACGAGGTAAACGGTGCTCTGTATTTGTTTGTTCGAGGAACGCACACAGTTGAAATGTGTTGATACTCTGGTAAGATAGACTCTAAGTTCTGGGATATATGTGATCTTGACATGTCACAGCAGCTAACAGATGGACGGGTAGGCCGATCTATCGGTTTCCTGACCTGGGCCCTGGGTAGTCAGACTGTATTAGAATTAAGAGTATTGGTCAGATTTCTAGAGAGTATAGCATTTCCTTCCGATGACGGATGAAGGCCATCTCTATTTAGCAGGTCAGGTCTCCCCCTGAAGTGCTTCCAATTGTCTATAAACCCTACGTTATGCTGAGGGCACCATTTTGACATCCAGTGGTGAAGAGACACTAATCTGCTATAAGTTTCATCACCCCGGTAGGCGGGGAGGGGACCAGAGCATATTACATTATCTGACATTGTTTTTGGAATTTCACACACCTCTTTAATAGTATCTTTGGTGATCTCCGACTGGCGGAGTCTGGTGTCATTTGCGCCGCCATGAAAAACAATTTTTGAAAACTTACGCTTAGCATTAGCCAGCACTTTAAGTTTGGATCTAATGTCTGACGATCTGGCTCCCGGTATACAGTCAACTATGGTGGCTGGTGCCTCAATGTTCACGTTCTTAAGTATCGAGTCTCCAATTACAAGGGCACCTTTAACAGATGTCTCAGCCGGTGTATTGCTTAGGATGTCGAATCTGTTAGAAATTACTAGGGGGGCCTCGATGGGCATTGAATATGACTACGCCGCCTGATAGTCACCCAGTTAGTCGGCCGTGTTAACTCAGTTGCCGAAACCGAGCTATGTGTACTACGCGTTACCGTAGGGGCACCCGAAACAGTGTTTGAAACATTAACATTAGCGGTTTTACTGTCCTCAACGAGCGTTCGGATTTGCGCTTCTAGTTCTGCAACCTTCTCCGTTAGCCTTACTACTTTAATACATTTAACACATGTAAACCCCTCTGTGCTGACGGAAGAAGCTAAACTGTACATGTGGCAAGTAGTGCAGGTTACAATGACAAGCGGAGTCTTACCGTTTTCATGCTGGGCGATAGCGTCTCCGTTCGCCCGAACGCGGTCCGTGAAGCTGCATCGAGATGGGTTATCACTCGTTGCATGCCTCGGTCGTCTCCGGGTGCCTGGAGCCAGGGTGATGTGGGGCACGCTGTACCAACAACTCCTCCACAGCTTCCCGCTCTGGTGAGGAAAGGTCTGAAAAACATACATCGGATGTGTCCGCCATTAGATCGAAAAGGAAAGCATATTTACAGTAAACAGACAGTTAGCAAGTGCTAGCGGGCTATATGCTAACACTAGGTGTTTACTAGTGATAGATCGTTTTACTTATTAATACTGTTCAATAATCGTCACGGTAAAGTATTCCTAAGATAAATTTGTACGTTATATTATATAGATAGGAACGAGATAGTAAGAAAATAGGATTTAGATGATGAACTCGACGGAGCTCCACTGCACGGAGCAGCGTTTCCCCATTTGTTTACGCTAGCGGGCTATATGCTAATACTGGGTGTTTACCAGCGATAAATCGTTTCAGTTATTGATACTGTTGAATAATCATCACGGAAAGGTATTCCTAAGATGAACTAGTGAGTTATATTATATAGATAGGAACAAGATAGTAGAAAAATAGGATTTAGATGATGAACTCGACGGAGCTCCGACAACAGTGTTGCCACTCTCTTGTGTCTCTCTCTCTTGCGTCTCTCCCACATCATGCTCTGCTCTTCTTTAAGTTGTGCTCTCATTCAGAGTTCTGCTGTGTGCTACCTCTTACATATTGAAAGTTGGCTCTCCCCTCTGATATATGTTCTCTGGTGTGCCGAATAAAAGGCTCAAGTTGATTGATCTCTCTCTCTGTTGTGTTCTGACCGACACCTTGGTACACTGTTATATTCATACGCAACTAGCCCCCTACAGGTCAGCCTTCGCTACATTTTATGATCCTTCGAGCCGGATAACAGCTGTGCTGGGACTATGCAGCCGAGTGATGAAGGATCATGGGCCACGCCAGTCAGGCCTAAACGGCATATAAGACAACCAACATACTTACAAGATTATGTCATCGGAGTAAGCCACCAACGAGGTCTAGCCCAGCACCACACAGTATGCCCCCCTTCACACCTGGAGGGGCTGAGTGGATCCCACGGTCTCATGTAAGAGGGACTGCAACCCCTGGCACAAGAAATGAGTTTGTCCCTGGCTCGGATGAGAGCCTCAGAGGCACGAGCCTATCATTGTCACAACCACAAACTTCCACGCCCCGTATTGAAGCGCATCACACTGATGATGAAAGAGACTACAGTCAGTGGTATGAAGGAAGTCAGCAGGACTGTTATGACAATTCAACAGAGGTCAGGAGGCATACGCCACAACAATGGACCACCTCTACCAAAGCTCAGAGATTAGAACAGCAGAAATTGTACACAGATCGGTGGCCCCAAGGATCCCCAAGGATCCCCCCTCCTGCAATGACGGATGACTACTCAGCTATGGATAAAGATGAGTACTATAAAGATCCACTGCCTCCGCCATGGCCCACTGCTGAGGACCCTCATATGCCCAGAAGGGACCAAGAGGAGCACAGAGTCATCACCATCATAGACAGGATGATGAAAGACCTATAGCTCATGAAAAATCAAACAGTACTTAGCACCCCAGCTCATGCTCGCCAGCACTCTGCCCCACAAGACTCTTCGCAGTACAAAGAAAGCAGGGCTCCAGGTTATGCTCAGCCTCGTTCTCAAAGGTCAGAATATCACTCACCCACACCCAACACTGGAGTTCGATCCTATGCTCAGTTTCCTGCCCAGGCCAACACGAGCCACCCTAACTGCTCATCAGGCCTACCATACTCACCTGGATCCATGTCACTAGGTCGAGTACAATACCAGGGACCAGCGCCAATGATCCCCCTCTTCGTCCATAAGGACCCGATGGAGTTCTCCAGGCTCAAACTGGCTCTAACAAACCTGCTACCTGCTGATGCCCCTGAGCTCTATAAGTACCAGATTCTTGTAGATCATGTGAAACTTGAGGACGGTGATGTGGAGCTAAGATGTGGCTCTCATGTGGCTCGGCTTCTCACTAAGCTTCCTATGGAGATGAGAGCAAACTTCAGGCGACAGATGTTCTATGGTCCTGGGCATACTCATACTTTATGAGATTTAGCAGAATGGCTAAGACATGAGTCCTGGTGTCAAGGCTATGACAAACTCTCTGATGTTCATACCGCCACAGGCCCCACAGGCTACCGAGCAGAGAAACGGCGCAGCCGGCCGGCAGCTACCGTACTTCATGGTGCAGAGGGTCGTGTACCTGGTCAGACTGGGAAGCAAGAGAGTCACAGCTCATTTAAACAAACAAAGAAAGGCAAGGCGAACCCGTATTGCCCTTATTGCGAGAACAACGACCACTTCCTAAATAAGTGCCTCGAAATTCAGAAACTTAGCAGAGAGGAAATTAGAGAGTGGATAAGAGTAAACAAGAGATGCTGGAAATGTGGGCGAGCCCATCAGGCAGCCCAGTGTGACCTCAAGAGGCTCTGTGACTTGTGTCAGGAGAGGCACCTAAGGATACTGCACGATGCCAACATGCGTCCCAGGGTAGAACCGCCGAAGACCAAGAGTTGCCTGGTAAGCTCTGGAGCATACATACTCTACCTGGACAGACCATCGGTGCATTCACGGGTTCTGCTGAAAAGGTTCTTCTGCGCAACAGAGACAAGACACTAGACACGTATGCTGTTCTGGACGACGGCTCCAAGCGAACAATGCTCCTCGCTGAGGCTGCTCACAAACTAGGCCTACAAAGAAAGCCTGAGGACCTGGCTCTCCGCACAATCAGACAAGAGGTTCAAACTCTGAAGGGATCCTCTGTCTCATTCAGTATCTCCACCCCTTCCTGTCCTAAGAGGACCTTTAGTATTGCAGATGCCTTTACCACCCCATGCTTGGCTCTGGCAGATCACACCTACCCCATTGCTCGACTGAAGAAAGGGTCAAGTAAGATAATGCCATACATAACTTTCAATCACTCCTCTGCTCTTGGCAATTAATGGCCCGATTCGGGGTTTTATTGGTCTAGTTTTGAAGTTTTGGCCTTGTATTGTGGTTTGTATGTGCACAGAGTAGCGTTTCTTTTCCTTATATGTAGCCTTTCTATTTTATACGTGACATTTGTTTTTGAAAGTTTATGCCCGGCTCATGGTTTGCTGCACATATGCAGAGATGGAAAGTAACGAATTACATTTACTCACGTTACTGTAATTGAGTAGTTTTTTTGTGTACTTTTACTTTTACTTAAGTATGTTTTGTTTAAAGGATTGTACTTCGCTACATTTTAAATCATATCCGTTACTGAGTAAAAAAATATTTTAAAAAAGCAAGGTGATAAAGACGCGCAACGGATGATTGATGGGCGGGAACGCGCAAAAAGAACCATGGAGATGGACGATTCAATTAAATTAAATTCAATTTTATTTATATAGCGCTTTTCACAAGTGTTAATTGTTGCAAAGCAGCTTTACATGAGATGATGTAGAGGAGAACACAGAAAATCAATAGATAGTATAAGAAGTAAAATATAGCGGCTTAGGTTAAAACCGTACAAGCGTGCATAATAATAATGTAACGTATACAGTTAAGTTCTAAGTTAAGCCAAAGTTGGCTGACTCTCCCTGGGACTAAAAAAACCCCTTAGGAGAAAACCCGGTGGGAAAAACTCCTAGAAGAACAAAAAACCCTAGGGAGAATTTAATATATATTTATATATAGACACGGTAGGGATAGGAAGCGGGTAAGCGGATTAAACTGGTTCAGCCGGTGGACGTTGGTCGCGCATCGGCTGGGCATCACGTTGAAGGACAGCCAGTAGATCAGTGGTGCGATGACCTTCACAGCAGCAGGCACTGGGTCTGTTTGTCTCATTGTCCTCGGGGTCGAGGACGAGACAGGGAGACAAAAACAGAATTCTATTAGCGTAGGGGCCGTTCGCATGTAATGCGAGGGTCATACATTATAGTGGTTTAAATTCAGCTCGGTTCCAGACAGGCTAACTATTGCGGCAATAGCATATTACCCATATGAGGTATGTGAGTGCTTTGCTCTAGACAAAAATAATTACTGCAGGAAAAGTACATTTACTGGACATTCTATGTGAATGCTTTGTTAAAGAAGAATGTCTTAAGTTTAGATTTAAATTAATCGGCTGTGTCTTATACTCGAACATTATTTGGTAAATCATTCCAGAGCTTAGGGGCTAAGTAGGAAAAGGATCTACCACCTTTAGACACTTTTAATATTCTAGGGATAATTAAGTGACCAGAATTTTGTGAGCGCAGTTTACGTGATGGATTGTATTCTGATAGTAGTTCTTTAATATACGAGGGCGCTAGGCCATTTAAGGCTTTGTAGGTGATTAGTAATATTTTAAATTGTATGCGATATTTAACTGGTAGCCAGTGTAAAGACGCCAGAATTGGACTGATGTGGTCATACTTTTTAGATCGAGTAAGCACTCTTGCGGCGGCGTTTTGAACCAGCTGTACCTTGTTTACCTGATTTGCATTGCATCCCCCGAGTAACAAGTTACAATAGTCTATTCTAGAGGTCATAAAAGCATGGATAAGCTTTTCTGCATCTGATGCAGACAGCATATGGCGTATTTTTGAGATATTTCTAAGATGGAACAATGCTGTGCGGCAGATGTTGGAGATATGACTATCAAAAGCTAGATTGCTGTCGAACATCACGCCTAAATTCTTAACTGTGGAAGATGGCACAACCGTACAGCCATCTATGGGCAACTTGTAATCTGACATATTATGTTTGTAGCGATTCGGTTCAATAATAAGTATCTCCGTCTTATTGGAGTTTAGCATAAGAAAGTTATGTGCCATCCAGTCCCTAATATCACTAATGCAGTCTGTTAGCTTAGAAAACTGGTGGGTTTCGCTAGGATGCGACGAGATGTAAAGCTGGGTATCATCCGCATAGCAGTGAAAACTTATGTTATGTTTCCTGATAATGTCTCCTAGAGGTAACATATATAACGAGAATAGGATAGGGCCTAGAACTGATCCCTGAGGTACGCCGTATTTAACGGGGGAGTGATAGGACTCTTCCTCATTTACATAAACAAAGTGATATCGATTGGTTAGGTACGATCTAAACCAGGCTAACGACTGCCCACTGATGCCAACATAGTTTTCTAGTCTATTGAGTAAGATTTTATGATCTATTCAAAGGGTCAAAATCTATTCATTTTATGGTCAAAGGCTGCACCAAGGTCTAGTAATATAAGGATTGAGATTTCACCACGATCGGATGTTAATAGGAGGTCATTTGTAACTCTAAGCAGCGCTGTCTCAGTGCTATGGTGGGGCCTGAAACCTGATTGGAACTTTTCATATGTATTATTATTCTCTATGAATATGCGTAGCTGGCTGGCCACTACTTTTTCTAAAATTTTAGAAAGAAAAGGTAGATTTGAGATTGGTCTAAAGTTATTAAGATCTCCCTGGTCAAGGTTTGGTTTTTTAATAAGCGGTCTAATAACTGCTAGTTTGAAAGCTGTTGGAACGTATCCTAATTCTAGAGATGAGTTAAAGATATTTAGTACCGTGTCTGACACTACATGAAATACCTCTTTTAGTAATTTTGTGGGAACGGGGTCTAGTATACAGGACGATGATTTTGATGACGTTACTAATTTAGAGAGCTCTTCTATTGTAGTAGGTTTAAATGACTCAAGATGTTCGTATGATAATCTAGTGGTAAATGTACTATTGGGTAGAGTGGTGGCTGCTTGCGTAGATTCTATGTTTTCCCTAATAAACATAATTTTGTTAGTAAAGAAGTTCATGAAGTCATCACTATTGTGTTGGAGTTTACTATTGGTTTCTGTTTGTTCTTTGTTTCTAGTCAGTTTCGCAACTGTGCTAAATAGGAAACGAGGGTTATTATGATTTTCTTTAATAAGCGTACTGAGATAGGTAGATCTGGCAGTTTTAATAGCCTGTCTGTAGTGTTGAACACTCTCTTTCCATGCTGAACGCCATACCTCTAACTTTGTGCTTCGGTAGTTTCTTTCCATTTTTCTAGCTACTTTTTTAAGGGCTGCAGTATGATGGTCATACCATGGGGCGGGCAGTTTTTCTTTGATTCTCTTTTTTCGAATGGGAGCAACGGCATCCAACGTGCTAGAGCAGACGTTGTTAAGTTTTCCTATTATAATATCCAGATCTTCACGATTGTCTGCTACATGTTTCATTTGAGACAGGTCTGGAAGAGTGCTAATAAAGCTATCTTTAGTGGTGGAAATTATTGTTCTGGCTAATCTATAGCATGTTGTAGACTGAGCGGTCCTATCTAGAAGTATTGTGTATGACACAAGGCAATGGTCTGAAACGGCATCGCTCTGGGTTGATATTTCGATGTCATTAATATTGAGTCCGAGTGACAGAATGAAGTCTAATGTGTGATTACGAGTATGCGTGGGCCCTGCCACGTTTTGTTTAATGCCGAGAGAATTTAGAACATCCACAAACGCACCTCCTAATGCATCTTTTGGATTGTCCACGTGGATGTTAAAATCACCAACGATAAAAGCTTTATCTACAGTGACTGTAAACTCAGATAGGAAGTCTGCTATTTCTTTAAGAAAATCTGTGTGGTGGCCCGGAGGCCTATATATGGTAGCTAAAATGAACGAAAGCCGTTTGTTGTTACGATCAGTTATTTCCATATTTAGCAGTATTATTTCAAACGAATTAAATTTTAGGTTGGATTTGTGGTTTACTTTGAATATTTTATTGTATATTGTAGCTACACAACCCCCTCTTCCTTTTAGACGAGGAACGTGTTTATAATAATAGTCTTGTGGGGTGGATTAGTTTAAACTCTCGACGCGCACTAGCTCGCGGACAGAAAGACGTCAGTTTTTTTTAATGCTGCTAACAATATATATATAGCCTACTGTGTACAAACAACAATAATAATAACACTACTATACATCGTCTAAGGGTTAAGCATCAGTGTATGGTGTCCGTTTTGAGATTAAATTGCTCTAGCATCATAAATATAGTATTTTATTACAGAAGTCCAGATAACAACATGCATAATATAAACTGACTCCTTACCTTTGTGCTGGTATAAGGAACGCGAATCGAATCCAGTCTGTTTCAGATGTGTGAATAACCCATAAAAACTCTCCAACAAAGTACATCCAATGACCATTTTTGTCCACAAATGCGTATAATCCGTGAAATATGGATATATTTTCCATTGTTTACATCAGATTTCAGATGCACGTCTTGTAATAGATTATAATATACAATCTGGGACTATTTACATCGTAACACTTGTATATGAGATCACACTCGCGTTCAAAACCAGCGCTCAAACTTGATTGTACAAGTAGGCGGGAGTATAATACATAATATCCAAACAGCGCTGTCAAATATCGTGACGTCATCTGACTCGCGCGTTCCTCCAATGACTTCATGGAAAATATTGATAGACAGAGTGGCCCTCATTTATCATTCTTGCGTAGAAACGGGCGTATATGTTGGCGTAAGATTATGCTTACACTCCTCTCACCGCCTGATTTATGAAGCTGTGCGTACCTCTGAAATTCAGGTGTAAGCAATATCTGCCCTTCATAAATGCCGCGGCTGAAAACGATCATC
Source organism: Paramisgurnus dabryanus (assembly GCF_030506205.2). Classification (NCBI taxonomy): domain Eukaryota; kingdom Metazoa; phylum Chordata; class Actinopteri; order Cypriniformes; family Cobitidae; genus Paramisgurnus; species Paramisgurnus dabryanus. The sequence goes on along the minus strand of NC_133358.1, from coordinate 3,193,071 downwards.
ATTAAAATAACACGCCCATATAAATTCAAGTCTCCACCTCCCCACGCCCTCATTTTACGACACTGACACATAGAAGACGGCAAAGACGAGAAACCAGGGAAGTGAAAAGAAACAAAATTGTTTTATTTGGGAGTTTAAAGAGCGGGATTAAAGACACATTAATAATTGCATGACATTTTGTAATATTTGTATTATTATTTTTATTATTAATGACACTTAATTGATATTTAGAAGAATAATTATTTATTATTATTATTATTATTTACTGTTGCCTACATCTAAATTATATGTCTGCTTAATGGTTCGGTTAAGTTTTTTAAAAATAATATTTTAAAATGATGTAGTAACTTTTGTAGTGTGTTTTTCTGTATTTACATACAGTTGTTTGTTAGCTAAGATCCAGTTTGATAAAGAGTTCCGGATATAATTCAAATTAACAATTTGTTTCCACGACATCCACATGTTTTACTAGGCTAATTCATAATTTGAAGTAATAATAATTGTAATAGTAATTACGAAATATTATAATAATTAACGAGCGGTTCAACGAGCGGTGCTGAGCGAGCGGAGTTTTTAGAGAGGCGCTTTGATGGTAATATTACCGCACCGCTCAAGGCTCCGCTCCGCTCCGTTCACATGCTTTGCCCTGAAACGTCAGGTTAGCGCCTAGGCTCTAAACTGAAGGAATACATATGCCTACAAATCAAATGCTTTGGTAAAGTCTCACAAATTAAACATTGAAGTACATGTTGCATAAAAATAAACACTGAAGTTTATAATTACTATGTTTTTGTTTTTTTACAGTGGGTCATAATATATCATATATTTTAGTTTGTCAGTGCGTTTTGTGGTGTTAGGAATTGTTTGCGCATATGTGCGTACACCACCTCCTGAGCTGGCGTAGGATTTGAGCGTGCCGTACGCCAACGTCCATATTGATAAATCTCAAAGTCACCGTGGTTTTGGTTGTACGCCAGGTGTACGCTGGAAATTTGGTGTACGCACTTTTGATAAATGAGGGCCAATGTGTAGCCAATTAGAACACGAATTCAACGATCTTTGTGTGAAGCTTTATTTCCTGGTGTGGATACGGCATTTTATACGCTTATATAAGGATAAACAATAAAAAGAACGACCGTGTATGCATGTAAACTAAAGACTTTTATTTTGTGGCTGACTGGCACTTAGAAAAGGCACTAGTCTTACAAAAACTCTTGCAAGAACCTCATTTTTGGGTCTATTGACTTCAAACATGAAATATTACTTCTTTAGACTTGTGGCTTTGGCCTCATTGCATTTCTAGGTTTCACACATATATTTAACATTAGGATTTTTAGTGTTAAAAAAGATGTTATGCAAAAAAAAAATTTATTACAATGTACTTCAGCCTCTCTTACTTTTTAAATGTTTTCTCTTAAAATAATTTTGAAACATGGAAAAAAGAAGCTCAAAGTGTCTTCTATCTAATGATACCACAGTTATGCTTATACTATAAATGGTTTAGTAAAAACAGCCCTTTTAGTGAAAGTAGGTATTTTCATGGTTTCGGGCCAGAATGGGGGTGCTTTTCAAGAGGTTTAACTGGTGTAATCGTCTGCTTTAAGCCAGGTCTCTGTTAAACAGAGTGCATCTAAGTTTTGGTCAGTAATTATTTCATTGATAATTGGTTCTTTATTGATAAGCGATCTAATGTTTAGAAGGCCGAATTTTAACATTTCAGTTTCATCTGTTATTGTGTTCTAATTTTATGTTAATAAGATTTGTACGAGACGAGGTAAACGGTGCTCTGTATTTATTTGTTCGAGGAACAGACACAGTCGAGATGTGTTGGTACTCTGGTAAAAAAGGCTCTATGTGCTGGGATATATGTGATCTTGACATGTCAAGGCAGCTAACAGACTGATGGGTAAGCCGATCTGTCTGTTCCCTGACCTGGGCCCTGCATAGTCAGACAATATCAAAAGTAAGACTATTGGTCAGATTTCTAGAGAGTATAGACCCTTTTACTGTTTGTACACAATGATGACGTGGCAGCGCATGCGCGTGCATTTAGGCAACGGAAGTATCGTAAGAATCAACAGTGAAGCAACACAAACAGTAAGTTATTTAAAAAAAATGGACTTTATCAAAATTTTCAACACAGCTACCAGATCCGTGTACTATAGTGGAGTGGATAAAAGACGTTAGCAGATGGCCAAAAATAAAGTTGCCAGATACATATATACGTATATTAGTATATTATATTAGTGCAACCAAACGCAACAACAGGACATTTTGATGTTGAGAAACCGTTTTAATAAACTTTCTGAGTTGCTACCACGTTAGAACCAATGGGGAATAACACCACTTCTGTTGCCCAAATGCGCGCGCAGGCTATTTGATCACGTGAGCTGTAAAAGGGTCTATAGCACTTCCTTCTGGAGACGGATGGAGGCCATCTCTCTTTAGCAGGTCAGGTCTTCCCCGGAAATGCTTCCAATTGTCTATAAACCCTACGTTATGCTGAGGGCACCACTTTGACATCCAGCCATGAAGAGACACTAATCTACTGTAAGTTTCATCCCCCCGGTAGGCGGGGAGGGGACCAGAGCAAATTACATTGTCTGACATTGTTTTTGCAATTTCACACACCTCTTTAATAGTATCTTTGGTGATCTCCGACTGGCGGAGTCTGGTGTCATTCGTGCCGACGTGAATAACAATCTTAGAAAACTTACGTTTAGCATTAGCCAGCACTTTAAGTTTGGATCTAATGTCAGACGCTCTTGCTCCCGGTATACAATCGACTATGGTGGCTGGTGCCTCAATGCCAACGTTCCTGAGTATAGAATCTCCAATAACCAGGGCACCTTTAACAGATGTCTCAGCCGGTGTATTGCTGAGTGGAGAAAATCTGTTTGATATTAAAACAGGAACGTGATTTGGATGCCGAATGTGACTATGCCGCCTGACAGTCACCCAGTTAGTCAGCCGCCTTGACTCTGAAGTCGGAACCGAGCCATGAGTATTACGCTTAGCACTAGGCGCACCCGAAACAGTGTTCGTAACATTAGCGGTCTTACTGTCCTCAACTAGCGTTCGGATGCGCGCTTCTAGTTCTGCAACCTTCTCCGTCAGCCTTACTACTTCAATACACTTAGCACATGTAAACCCCTCTATGCTGACGGAAGAAGCTAAACTGTACATGTGGCAAGTAGTGCAGGTTACAATGACAAGCGGAGTCTTACCGTTTTCATGCTGGGCTATGGCGTCTCCGTTCGCCCGAACGCGGTCCGTGAAGCTGCATCGAGATGGGTGCTTGCTCGTTGCATGCCTCTGTCGTCTCCGGGTGCCTGGAGCCAGGGTGATGTGGGGCACGCTGTACCGTCTGGTGCGAATGCCGGGCAACAACTCCTCCACAGCTTCCCGCTCTGGTGAAGAAAGGTCTGAAAAACATACATCGGATGAGTCCCCCATTAGATCGAAAAGGAAGGCAGATTTACAGTAAACAGACAGTGAAAAAGTGCTAACTTCAGCCAACTTCGTTTGTTGATGCTAAGCGCGCTATATGCTAACACTAGGTGTTTACTAGTGATAGATCGTTTTACTTATTAATACTGTTCAATAATCGTGACGGTAAAGTATTCCTAAGATAAACAGGTACGTTATATTATATAGATAGGAACGAGATAGTAAGAAAATAGGATTTAGATGATGAACTCGACGGAGCTCCAATGCACGGAACAGCGTTGCGCTAGCGGGCTATATGCTAATACTGGGTGTTTACCAGCGATAAATCGTTTCAGTTATTGATACTGTTGAATAATCGTCACGGTAAGGTATTCCTAAGATGAACTAATAAGTTATATTATATAGATAGGAACAAGATAGTAGGAAAATAGGATTTAGATGATGATCTCGACGGAGCTCCGACAACAGTGTTGCCACTCTCTTGCGTCTCTCTCTTGCGTCTCTCTATTGCGTCTCTCTCTTGCGAGACAGGCGCGCGCTAATGCAGACCCGCCTCAGTTCAAATCTTATGAAAGAAACCCCTGGCCATATTTAAGCGACCACTTTCCACTGACGCGAAGCGAGTGTTTCATTCCTATGACCCCTCGTTCAGTGTGTCGCTTGTCTCTTTCAATGAGGCGTTTCTAAATCTGCTTGTCATAAACAAATGAGTTCCATCCACGCCAACTGATGAGAGAAGGATGACGTGAACGCCACTGCTTTGTTCTCATTGGTAGTCGCTCCTGAAAGTCGCTCGACATTTGCATAAAGTTAAACTTTTCTTAACTTTCTCGCGTCGCTGGACACGCCCATACGGTCGCCAACGGTCACTTTCGCTCGTGTCGCCGGAAGTCGCCAGGTTTCCATTGAAATGAATGAGATCACGTCGCTCTGCTACTGCTTGTCGTTTGCTGTCTGAATGGGGCGCCAAAGGTAGGATTTATGCTAGAGAGAGAGAGAGAGAGAGAGAGAGAGAGAGAGAGAGAGAGAGAGAGAGAGAGAGAGAGAGAGAGAGAGAGAGAGAGAGAGAGAGAGAGAGAGAGGGAGAGAGAGAGAGAGAGAGAGAGTGAAAGAAGAATAAAGGTCTGACATCAGGTACCCAGGTCAGGAAAGCTAGAAGACAATAAACGTGTCAAAAGTACATAGCCATGGCACTCATCTCATTATATGCTCATTTAAACTATAGTTTAATAAAATAATGTATGTTACCAGCAATACATCAATTACAACCTTACTATAGTGATTGTATTTACTAGCTGCTGACCACCTTCAAAAGTGCATAACTCACGTGTAAAAATCATTAAACAATTCCATAAATGTTTCTTAGTTTAAAAAAGCTTTTTATTTTATTAACTTTTTGTTATTGCACTTTAATTGTAAAGATGTTCCTACAATTAAAAACAACTAGTTTGAGATTTATATTCCCTTGTGATTTTTTTAACTATACTAGAATCCTCCACCTCTCCCCGCTTTAAAAAAAGTAACTTTTACTCTGAGTTAAAAATGATTTACTTTTTACTTGAGTAGATTTTTAGACCAGTAACGAGCAAGTGATTGTGATCAGGTGCGCTGGAGGTAAGTGCCGGACATGCCCACACACACACACACACACACACAACACAGCCATGTGAATCAGGAAGGAAACAATGCATTCATAAACCGTGATATGAACTAGATCAGTCACACCACAGGACTATCAAAAATGGACACGTTCATGGTCTGACAGAAATGATGAAATCTATCAAATTAATAACAGATTAACACTCACCTTTTAACCTCTTTAGCACATCCAAACATCTGGGGGATTTCCTGGTAGGGGGTTGACTAAAAGACACCTAGCTGTCCATGTAACTGCCATTACAAAAATCTAATATCTTATGTCACACTGCAGGACAGCATTTATGTTACAAAACTAAATGTACTGTTAATGTTATTTTAGTACTTTTTAGCATTTTGAAAACTTAAGTTAATTAAGCAAATATATACAAAATAATGCCAAGGCATTTATTAGCTGCTCCAAACATATCTGCTTTATTTTACTAATATTTACATTTGATGAGTCATCAATGTTACAGTCACACCGCAGGACATTTTGCTATTCATCTTGAAATATGAACAACACCAAATACATTTTATGTACCAAAATCATAATGTTGAAATAAAATGATGTTCTATGCCCCACTTGTCATGACTGCTGGGTGATCGATGGCTGTGTGATCTGTGTGTGTGTGTGTTGTTTACCTGTGGTGCCGGTTCCTCGTGTATTCACTAACTCCGCCCCCTTGTTTCGGTAATTGTTCACCGGTGGTGTCTCGTTTACCTTTCCCTTTATATTGCACGTAGTCCTGTCCTTCGTTGCGCGCTCATTGTTTTATCACAGTCCTGCTGCCCTGCCTTGTCTTGTCAGTCGTTCTCTGTTTTCTCCTCTATTACCCCAGGTTTGGTTTCGGCGTTCGGAGACGCGTCTTCACCCGGACCGCTCGCTTGTGGAGTACTGGAGTTAGTGACTTTGTTTGTCTCTCGCTACAGCTGGTTCGCTTCGTCTTTAGGCGGTATACCAGCTGTCTCCCTTTCTCTCCGGTTTGCATCATCACCCGTGAGTGGAGTTCACCTCATTACCATTGTGGATTATTAACTCTTCGACTGTTGTTTCTCGGAACCACTGGTTCGCTTCGTTTTTAGGCGGTGACCAGTGGTTTTCGAGTGGCCCTATTACATCAGGATTTCACAGTGGATTACCCGTCTGAGAACTTGGAGTTTCCATCTTCCATCGCCGCTTGTCATCCACCTGCAGGAGGGCGTGTATCATCTTGCTGTTGTGTGTGGTGATTGCGCTGGCGTTCTCGACGGAGTGCGTGGGTGGCTCTCTCTCTTCCTTCGGATCTGTACTGGACTATAGTGTGCCGTGTGTGGATCTATCAGTGACTTGCTCTCCTATCTTCTATTTTTCTATTTTTCTAAATAAATTGTTAACTTGCATCTGACTCCTGAGTTCATTTCATGACAGATGAGCGCGCCAAAAATGGAGTCAGCAAGTTTTGAAAACCTGGAGGTGCAGACCGCCCTTCACCAGCAGGGGGCGGCCATCGACCAACATTCGTCGTTATTGTCTGCTGCTGCCAGAGATTTCAGCATCCTGTCTGAGCAATTGAAAGAGCTCAGCAACCGTTTGGATAAAGTGACTCCTCACCATGAAGCCCCTACCTCATCCGGAGAAGCCGCTTCATTTGAACGGGAGCCACACACGGCAACACCCTCCACCTACGATGGCGATCCTAACACCTGCAGATCTTTTCTACAACAGTGCTCTCTCGTCTTTGCTCTCCAGCCCCGTCGATTTTCTTCATCCACTTCCAGAGTGGCCTATGTCCTGACGTTACTCACTGGCAGGGCGAGAGACTGGGGTATGGCCGCCTGGGGGGCTAAAGCTCCTTTTACATTTTCGTTCGAGGCTCTGGAGGAAGAGATGCTAAAGTTGTTTGACCGCTCACTCAAGGGAGACATGGCAGCGGCTGAGTTGGTGAGATTACGGCAACGTAATGACTCTGTTACTGATTTTGCTATACGTTTTAAGACGCTCGCTATTTGCTGCAACTGGAACGACGCGGCATTAAGAGCACAATTCCTCGAGGGTCTCACGCCAGGTATTCAAGACGAGATTGCACTGAGGGAGCCACCCACGTCACTGGAAGCTGCCATCGATCTGGCTCTGAGGGTCGAGTCTCGCCACCGGCAGAGAGATCTGCGTCGCTCATTTCGCCAGCTGATGTCAGAACCAGGGGAGATCGCTTCAGAGACGCCCTCCGAGGAGCCTATGCAGCTGGGCAAGTTCCGAATTTCTGCTGGAGAGAGAGGTCGTCGGCTGTCTAATGGCCTCTGTTTATATTGTGGCAAGCCGGGGCATCTGGCGGCCACCTGTCCGGTAAAAGCTCACGCCCGCCGATGAACCTGGGAGTCTCGGTGGGCGCATCGTCATTTAAATCTCCCCTGAGCAGCACTACACTACCTGTCATTATTAACTCTTTCTCGTCACAGGCGTTGCTGGATTCCGGTGCGGAGGCGTGTCTTTTGGATGCTGGGTTGGCCAAGTCCTGGGGTATTCCATTCATCCCTCTCTCCTCTCCTTTGTCTGCCTGGACATTGAAGGGCCAGCATATGGCTGTGATCACGCACCGCACACCCCCTGTGAGTTTGTTTGTTTCTGGCAATCATCGTGAGGAGATTGAATTTTACATCTTAGAGGATTCACAATCGCCAGTCATTTTAGGTCATGACTGGCTATCCAAACATAATCCTCACGTTGATTGGCAGAACAATGTTGTGTTATCTTGGAAGTCTTCGTGTTATGTTTCTTGTCTTGGTCCTGCTCCCTCTCTTGTCTCTTGTTCTGTCTCGCAGGTTCCGGCTATCGATCTCTCAGGGGTCCCGGCGGAGTACTCGGATCTGTATCAGGTTTTCAGTAAGTCCCGGGCTACTTCTCTGCCTCCTCATCGGTCGTATGATTGCGAGATCAAACTACTTCCCAACACTTCTCCGCCTAAGGGTCGTATATTTTCCCTAGCTAAACCAGAAAGAGAGGCTATGGATAAATACATTAATGACGCTCTTAAAGCCGGTCTCATTCGCCGCTCCTCGTCTCCAGCTGGTGCTGGATTTTTCTTTGTAAAAAAGAAAGACGGGTCTCTTCGTCCGTGCATTGACTATCGAGGGCTGAATGACATTACTGTTAAGAATAAGTACCCCTTGCCATTAATGTCATCAGCATTCGAGTTATTACAGGGAGCGCGCGTATTTACCAAGTTAGATCTGCGCAACGCTTATCACTTGGTACGTATTAGAGAGGGCGATGAGTGGAAGACAGCCTTTAATACACCTTCTGGACACTGGGAATATTCCGTTCTGCCGTTCGGTCTTTGTAACGCTCCAGCTGTCTTCCAGACCATGGTCAATGAAGTGCTGGGTGACATGATTAACAGATTTGTCTTTGTGTATCTCGATGACATTCTCATCTTTTCTCCCTCCATGCAGATACACACTCAGCACGTTCGCATGGTTTTACAACGGCTATTAGAGAATCAGCTATTCGTTAAGGCGGAGAAGTGCGAGTTCCACAAGAAGTCGGTTTCGTTTCTGGGTTTTGTCATTGCCGAGGGAGAGATTCGTCCCGATCCCGCTAAGGTTAAGACGGTTGCCGATTGGCCAGTACCCGACACTCGGAAGGAGCTTCAGCGATTTCTGGGGTTCGCCAATTTTTATCGGCGTTTCATCAGAAATTTTGGTCAGATCGCTAAGCCTCTCACCGCTCTCACTTCACCTAATGTATGTTTCCGTTGGAATAGAGAGGCTCAGGAGGCCTTTGATGTGTTAAAATCCCGGTTCATCTCTGCGCCTGTCCTCTCTATTCCCGATCCGGCTAAACAATTTATAGTGGAAGTGGATGCATCTGATGTCGGGGTAGGCGCCGTTTTATCACAGCGATCGTCTATTGATGGGAAAGTACATCCGTGTGCTTTTTTCTCTCACCGGTTAAACCCAGCAGAACGTAATTACGACATAGGGAATCGGGAGCTGTTGGCGGTTAGACTCGCTTTGGGTGAATGGCGTCACTGGTTGGAGGGAACCTCGGAGCCCTTTCTGGTCTGGACGGATCACAAGAATCTTGAATATATCCGTTCGGCCAGAAGACTAACATCTAGGCAGGCTCGTTGGGCACTCTTCTTTGATCGTTTCAACTTCACCCTCTCGTACCGGCCTGGCTCGAAAAATACCAAACCTGATGCTCTCTCCCGTCTGTTCGAAAAGTCCGATTCGGAGAGGACGGAGACCATTCTCCCGGAGGGGAGGGTGGTCGGCGCCCTCGTATGGGGAGTCGAACAGCGGGTGAGAGAGGCCGGCCGGGAGGGGGAAGTTCCGGAGGGGTGTCCAGCGGGTCGCCTATGGGTTCCTGAGCGGTTACGTTCCGATGTCATCCGGTGGGGTCACGAATCCAAATTTGTCGGCCATCCAGGTATTCGGAGAACGTTGGCTGCCGTCCGTCAGCGTTTTTGGTGGCCTTCTATGTCCATTGACGTCAGACAGTTTGTACTAGCCTGTTCGGTTTGTGCTCGTAATAAAGCATCTAATTTACCACCCGCTGGTCTGCTTAAATCTTTGCCCGTGCCCTCCCGCCCCTGGTCTCATATAGCCCTTGATTTTGTCACCGGCTTACCCGCATCTAATGGTAACACTGTTGTTCTAACTGTGGTGGATCGTTTTTCGAAGGCGGTTCATTTCATTCCCCTGCCCAAGCTACCTTCTGCAAAAGAGATGGCTCAGGTTTTGATTAATCACGTTTTTCGGTTACATGGTATTCCGACTGACGTAGTGTCAGATAGGGGTCCTCAGTTCATCTCTCGTTTTTGGCAGGAGTTTTGTAGACAAATTGGCGCCACCGCCAGCTTGTCTTCTGGTTATCACCCGCAGACCAATGGGCAATGCGAACGGGCTAATCAGGATCTCGGTAGAACGCTCCGCTGTCTGTCGTCACAATATCCGAATTCCTGGTGCGATCAGCTCCCGTGGGTTGAGTATTCTCATAATTCTCTTCCCGTTACGTCTACCAATTTGTCCCCGTTTGAACTTTCCATCGGTTATCAACCCCCCCTGTTTCCATCACAGGAGCCCGAGGCAGCGGTTCCGTCTGCGTTAGCTTTCGTACGAAGGTGCAGACGCACCTGGAGGAGAGCTAAGACCCTGTTACTATCTAATTCCAGACGAACCAAAGCTGCAGCTGATCGTCATCGGCGACCTCCACCCCATTACGTTTGTGGTCAAAAGGTATGGCTTTCTACCAAGGATCTGTCTCTCCGTGAGCCTTCTCGTAAGCTGGCTCCGAGATTCATTGGGCCATACAGTATTTCTAAGGTCATTAATCCGGTGACGATAAAGCTTAAGTTACCCCTTTCTCTTGGTCGGGTTCACCCTGTTTTTCATGTATCCAAGGTTAAACCTGTGATGTTTGCTCGCTATAATCCTCCTGTCTCTGCCCCTAATCCCCCCGCCCCTCGTCTAGTGGATGGTGCCCCTGTCTATACTGTTAAGAGGTTACTAGACTCCCGCCGCAGGGGCAGAGGATTTCAGTATTTAGTGGATTGGGAAGGATACGGTCCTGATGAGAGGAGCTGGGTTCCGGGTCGGGATTTGCTGGATCCTGGGCTGATCGAGGACCTCCGTCGGCGACAGGGTGAGTCTCCCGGTCCGTCTGGTGCCGGTCGTGGAGGGGGGGCTACTGTCATGACTGCTGGGTGATCGATGGCTGTGTGATCTGTGTGTGTGTGTGTTGTTTACCTGTGGTGCCGGTTCCTCGTGTATTCACTAACTCCGCCCCCTTGTTTCGGTAATTGTTCACCGGTGGTGTCTCGTTTACCTTTCCCTTTATATTGCACGTAGTCCTGTCCTTCGTTGCGCGCTCATTGTTTTATCACAGTCCTGCTGCCCTGCCTTGTCTTGTCAGTCGTTCTCTGTTTTCTCCTCTATTACCCCAGGTTTGGTTTCGGCGTTCGGAGACGCGTCTTCACCCGGACCGCTCGCTTGTGGAGTACTGGAGTTAGTGACTTTGTTTGTCTCTCGCTACAGCTGGTTCGCTTCGTCTTTAGGCGGTATACCAGCTGTCTCCCTTTCTCTCCGGTTTGCATCATCACCCGTGAGTGGAGTTCACCTCATTACCATTGTGGATTATTAACTCTTCGACTGTTGTTTCTCGGAACCACTGGTTCGCTTCGTTTTTAGGCGGTGACCAGTGGTTTTCGAGTGGCCCTATTACATCAGGATTTCACAGTGGATTACCCGTCTGAGAACTTGGAGTTTCCATCTTCCATCGCCGCTTGTCATCCACCTGCAGGAGGGCGTGTATCATCTTGCTGTTGTGTGTGGTGATTGCGCTGGCGTTCTCGACGGAGTGCGTGGGTGGCTCTCTCTCTTCCTTCGGATCTGTACTGGACTATAGTGTGCCGTGTGTGGATCTATCAGTGACTTGCTCTCCTATCTTCTATTTTTCTATTTTTCTAAATAAATTGTTAACTTGCATCTGACTCCTGAGTTCATTTCATGACACCACTGGAATGTGTTGTTTTAGTTATGAAATGCAGTTCAGTTAACATTTACACTTAATTACAGAAAAAACATGCGTCACGTCATCTGCCCATTTACACTTCCTAAATGATCTTATGAACAACTGACAATGCCTTAATAACTGATCTTTAAATAATGTAATACTTATTTTAGAAATTATGAATTGATCATTAATAAAGTATGAAAAGACAATTATTAAACACATTATATATACACGCTTATAAACCAAGAATAAAGCATTGATAAACTATTTACTAATGTCAATTAATGTTTAATAAATGAAGAATTGACTATTTAGTAATGCTTAACTATTGCTTTACTACTAATGCTCCATAGTGTGCAGTTATTATAAAGTATTACCCATGTATGTGTTGAAACATAAACAAATGTTAATAAAATGTGACATTCTGTACTTCTGACATACTGATATTCATCTTATCAATTTCTGGTCTCCACAGCAAACAGAAAAATCTTGTCTTTACTGTTAGTTCTGATACTTATGAAGGACACTATAGTGTGTGTGTGTGTGTGTGTGTGTGTGTGTGTGTGTGTGTGTGTGTGTGTGTATGGGATTTAAATCCTGCCAGGATTCAAAACTGAAAATAAAGCTCTGAAAGGTTGAAATTTAGTGTTCGCAAACTCAAAATCTTACAAAAAAAAGTTTTGCAACATGGAAAAATAAGATTTGCAAGCTTGCAAAATTTAAAAAAATAAAAATATATCTGCAAACATTATGTTGTTTTTGAGATTTCCTTTTTCGGAACCACAACATCTTTTTTACGATGTTGCGCAAACAATTTTTCAGAGTTTCAAATTTGTCAGTGTTCTCCCACTGTATAGTTTGTTTTCCAGGTTTGAAACCTTGTAAATGGTGAACTGAAAACTGGTGTGCAAATAGGTTAAAAAAAGTTTTGAAACTCTGAAAACTGAGGTTTGAAAGGGCTAAACTTATTACATTACATTACATTTGCACTCCTTTGCAGACTATTTTTTCAGAGCTAAGTTTACAACACCCACTTTGCGGAGATACGCCCACAAAGTTGCGAGCTTGCGACTCACGTGATTTGTGGCAGCGTTGTCATGCAGCTCTGCTCTGAAACTCTGAAACTCAGACTGAGCGAAAATGAAGCCTCGCAACCTCACAACTTAAAAAAAAGCGTGGAGGGAGGGCCTTCTGCTCTTGGCCAATGCTTTGCTGTCTGCTGATGTACAGTCCAATCACAAGTCGTGTTTACTGGAAAGGTGGGATTGACCGACTTCTCCGCCAATGACGAAAGCGCACAGGATACGAAAACAGATGCACGGCTCTCTGGCCACAAATCGGTCAATTAACGCCACTAAACAAACCAATAAACCAATTTTCTTCAATTTCTTTATTAAATAATAAGATTTTAAACATCTGTTTATTCTTGTATTTGTAACTGTGTTGAACTGTGTACCGCTGGTTGCGGTAGCCGAACGGACTGCGTACGTGAGCCGCGAAAGCAGCCCGTTAAAGTAACTAAAGGCGTGAGCCCCGACAATACATTTCCGCTCTTTTGTATTATTATTCTAAGGTATGTCCTTTCAATTTGGGAAAACTAATCTGTTGCTGATAACCGATGAATTAAAAGGAAATCCGTATTGCTTTAATACATCATTTAACAGCTGAGCTAAGCCTGGTTGCTGTACTGTGGCCATTGTGGATCCGTTTTTGATTGTTAATTAAACATGATTGCCCATACGATTATTTTACTTATACTGTGTACCAGTGGCGGATGCAGAACGTGACATATGGGTGGGCATGGATTAAGTCCGGGTGGGCCTGAATCTATGGGTGTCACTTTTGAATAAGAAACTATAACAAGTCTATAAAATTCGTCATAACTTCAGGAATCACAAGCGTATTGGTGAGAACACTAATTTAAACAGCATACACACACACCCGAACTGCACGTCACATTTTTGACATTATTGATATACTTTAAATTGTAATGCAACATGACATAAAAACAAATTATTGGGGTGTCATAGCCTACAAAAACGAACCTGCACACAGTGACAAGAAATATTAATGAACACAAAAAACCTAATACTTTTTAAAATAGCCTATTAAAACTGTTTACGTAAATTAAGCTACTAAATGCTTAAAATGAAGCTAACATCATATTCTCTTCATGCAAATCACTAAAAATATATTTTCGTTCTCACATATTTAAGTTAACTTACTAAATAAAGAAAGAAAAAGGGAATTGCTAGAATAATGTTTGACTCTGAGGTTAAACGAAATGACAAATAAATAAACATTTAATATACTTTTTGATGAGCATAAAAGCAAGCGGGTAGCCTACTCATGAAGAGCGGAGCCGAGGAGCGCGCATATCAGACGTGAACACGAAAGGAATAATGGGTTTAATTATGCTTTCACTTCATTTCCTGACAGTTTACCTTGTTAGTAGGGATAGTAATGACTAACAAGATGACACCGAATTACATACAATATAATTACCTAACTAAATCTGAGAGAATGCAAACACATTACAATATATTTTCCTCCGCCCGACGGGCAGGGCGCAGATACATTTTTGTAGCCCTGCATAGGTTTGTTTTGTAGAAAGACTTTCTTTAAAGTGAATTTCGTTTTGTATAAATTGTATCTTAATATTAATCAATGTTTAATCAAACAATTGCCTTGATTTAATAAATAAGAAGCAAACCAAGAACGTATGTGGTGTGGATTGAAGTGAACCCGCTATATTTCCGCAGCCTACGTCTTTCTGCTTTTAATGCATTTTTTAAATTAATGTCTCAATTACACAGTAGGCTTATAGGTTGTTATGATAGGCTATTTGTTGCTTAAAAGCAATAGGCTATATTGTATAAAGTGTAGCAATAAACGTGCTGTGACTTATAGTGCTGAGTTAGAGAGCTGGTAGGCTGTATCAAACAACATCACTGTGATCAGACCTTTTCTTTCTATTTTTTTACCCCGCTGTCATATTTTTTTGTGTGTTTATATAATTGAGAGGAAAGCGCGCAGCACATATTGATAACGTGTTGTTATTCAAAATACGTTTTCCACTTGCTTGCAAAAAAAGTTCTCAAAGTGATCATTGCTGAAAGCTGCTCGGGAATATTTTTCTCATTAGAACCATAATGTAACGCAACATTCAACTTCTTTATAATAGTTTTTAAATAGTTATCAGGCTTACTTATAATTTTACTGTCTTTAACATAACATGCAATAAAATACACCATATGAAGTAGTATCCATGTCTAACTATACAGAGTAGTATTTTTTTACATTTCTGATTGGGCGGGCCAGCTGTCAATCTGGGCGGGCCCAGGCCGACAATTGTAGTTTTTTAGAAGCAAAATGATTGCAAGCAACACAGACGCAACAACGCAGAGGCACAATAATACTACTGATGTGATGAAGTCACAGGGTCTATTTTTCAAACTATTCATAGCGGCTTTAAGGAGGCTAAATCATCATGGACATGAAATAATCGTATTAGCTTATATGCTAAAGAAATGTGTTTGTCATTTTCAAATCACATTTAGTAGCCTAATGTGTCAATATATATTTATATTCTTATCATTTATATGATATATAGGCTAATAATAATAATATTTATAGATAATAAATAACGTCCAACACATGCACAAAGAGCCGCATGTTCGACCTTTTCATTGAAAACAAATAAAGTTCCCCTTCCCCACGATCTTCGTCCTCATCTTCTCAACCTGTATATGCCGTGAACTTGGACATTTTTGCTAACAAATTTCATTGACTTTCATCTTTGCTACTTTTCTCTTTTGAGATCCGCTTTCGTATTTTAGAGACATCTCATGAACTCCTCCATTTGACCAAATGACGCAGTTTGCTTATTAAGCATTCAAAACAAGCAGGCCAATTACTGGACACCTTCAGAAATGTTAAGCAATAATAGATATTTTTATTGAATAGTCTAGACAACATTTTTAATAATGCTCACTAATGATCATGCAGGGTTCAGTAAGTGAGAGATTTTCTTGCGCAGGAACTGCATTCACGCACGGACATTCAAAGTAAAGCGATGAGGTGTAATTTTAAAGGGACTATAAACTCATTATGCGGTGGTTATTTTTTTCCGGCATCACTGCCCCCCCCCATATTTTACAAGAATAAATAAGGATATTTATTAGAAATAATGTGTTAGTTAAAATCTTATTTTATTTGATGTATAGGTTAAACCTAAATAATATCTGTACATTTTACACAAAAATATCTGTTAAATTTGGGGACAAACCAAAATAAATGACAACAAATTATTTCTAATATATATCTTAAATCACCTACTGACATTAAGAGATTTTATTAAGTTTCTTTAGTCTTTTATTTTAGTGATATTTATAAAGCCACTGAATTATTTCTTACAGTGTAGTTTAGGTGTTATAACATTGTATATGACATATTACTTTATTACAAAACATAATGTCTTTCGTTGTGTCACATCACTGTGATATGATTAACAGTTGTCAGCGGCACATTAATGTGTTCCAGTGGCTGTACTTAGATGCTATGCCTCCCTTTTTGAGCATAAAAGCTTGATTTTTCGTTTGCTTTTATTGTAAATTTATGTGATGCATTAGAACAAATTCTGACAAAAACAAACCCGAAATAATGAAAACGCAGGCTACCCAATAACAAATTATTTAACTACTTAAATATTTTTTTTTACTGTTTATACTTTGACTGAGGCATTTGCCTTATGTTTTAGGGTTAAAATCGCTAAATGTTTAAGGCTTGCCAAAAAGATGATGCCGTTATACAGTACATAAAATATATCATACGGTTACCAGAATTAATGTGCATTTTAAAGTAATTACCGTGTGATTAAAAAGATGTCTATTAATATGACAGTTATATGGGCCAGATCCGCGCTCATCTTGAGTTCTCGTCTTGGCTGGCGTCATCTCTCCGCAGGTGATGGCTCATCTAAGGTCTTCATAAGAGGCTGGATCTCTATCTATCTACTTTTGAAAAGGGAACCTAAGCATTCATTCAGCATTCCTTTCTTTGGTTAAAAGAATAAGGTCGATTTTTCTATTATAAAAATAGTCTAGGCTAGCATGCAAGTGCAGGGTATACAGTATAAGTAAAATAATCGTATGGGCAATCATGTTTAATTAACAATCAAAAACGCATCCACAATGGCCACAGTACAGCAAGCAGGCTTAGCTCAGCTGTTAAATGATGTATTAAAGCAATACGGATTTCCTTTTAATTCATCGGTTATCAGCAACAGATTAGTTTTCCCAAATTGAAAGGACATACCTTAGAATAATATTACAAAAGAGCCGAAATGTATTGTCGGGGCTCACGCCTTTAGTTACTTTAACGGGCTGCTTTCGAGGCTCACGTACGCAGTCCGTTCGGCTACCGCAACCAGCAGTACACAGTTCAAGACAGTTACAAATACAAGAGTAAACAGATGTTTAAAATCTTATAATTTAATAAAGAAATTGAAGAAAAATGGTTTATTGGTTTGTTTAGTGGCGTTAATTGACCGATTTGTGGCCAGAGAGCCGTGCATCTGTTTTCGTCATTGGCGGAGAAGTCGGTCAATCCCACCTTTCCAGTAAACACGACTTGTGATTGGACTGTACGTCAGCAGACAGCAAAGCATTGGCCAAGAGCAGAAGGCCCTCCCTCCACGCTTTTTTTAAGTTGTGAGGTTGCGAGGCTTCATTTTCGCTCAGTCTGAGTTTCAGAGCAGAGCTGCGTGACAACGCTGCCACAAATCAAGTGAGTCGCAAGCTCACAATTTTGTGGGCGTATTTCCGCAAAGTGGGTGTTGTAAACTTAGCTCTGAAAAAATAGTCTGCAAAGGAGTGCAAATGTAATGTAATGTAATAAGTTTAGCCCTTTCAAACCTCAGTTTTCAAAGTTTCAAAACTTTTTTTAACCTATTTGCACACCAGTTTTCAGTTCACCATTTACAAGGTTTCAAACCTGGAAAACAAACTATACAGTGGGAGAACACTGACAAATTTGAAACTCTGAAAAATTGTTTGCGCAACATCGTAAAAAAGATGTTGCGGTTCCGAAAAAAGAAATCTCAAAAACAACATAATGTTTGCAGATATATTTTTATTTTTTTAAATTTTGCAAGCTTGCAAATCTTATTTTTCGATGTTGCAAAACTTTTTTTGTAAGATTTTGAGTTTGCGAACACTAAATTTCAACCTTTCAGAGCTTTATTTTCAGTTTTGAATCCTGGCAGGATTTAAATCCCATATGTGTGTGTGTGTGGGGGGGGTTGGTCTATGTGGTTTACGAGGACATGAATAGTGTATAATGACATGTTTATTACACATAGAGTGTCCCCATAAACTGAAACGCTAAAAAAACATACTAGGTAGTTTTTCACAGATTAAAGAATGGCAACAGGTTTTTGTGACATTGGGGTTAGGGATTGGGGTAGGTACGGGGAATAGAATATAACAATTTGGACAGTATAAAATGCATTGCGTCTATGGAGATGTCCCTGTAAACCACATACACCAACATGTGTGTGTGTGTGTGTGTGTGTGTGTGTGTGTGTGTGTGTGTGTGTGTGTGTGTGTGTGTGTGCATGAGTGTGTGTGTGAGAGAGAGTGAATAATAGAGAAAGTAAAATATTATCCATTAATTTTCATCATTCTAAGTTGTGGCCAATTGTCACGACCTGGTCTCTCCATTTCATGTCTTATCCGAGTTTGAGAGATTAGGTTGTGACAGTACGTGTCTGCCCTGAGAGAATTGTGTGACATGCCCTTCCGCGGTCCACGTTTCTCTCAGGGTTCGTGAATTGTTTCCCGCTCCCTTATGTTTGATTAGCTTCAGGTGTTTGTTGTTTAGAATTCCCTATTTAATACCCTTCTGTCCTGTCCTCCGTGCGTTGGTATTATTCTCTGTTCCCTTCAAGTTCCCTGTGTGTATTCCTGTTCCTGGTCTCCTGTGTGAGTTTATGTAGTTTAGTGTTCTCAGTGTTAATGTTAGTAAGTTTATTCTCGTGTCTGTTATTGTAAGGTTTTACCCCCTCGTGGGTGTTTTGGTTCTGTGTGTTTGTATATATTAAAGTATTCTTTATTTAAGTCTGCGTTTGGGTTTTCCTAGTCTTCTTTGTTTCCCGTACGTGACACCAATAGATCCACATTATACTGCAATGTGTGTGGACATAAGATGGACACAATATATGTGTATAAAATGCAAGAAATGCATACGCAACACAACTACACAGTAAAAATTTGCTTCTTAAGTATTGTGTTGGCTGGCATGAACAGGTTATGTGTTGTTTTTCATTGGTACATCCGGTTTGTGACGTCACGCTGAACAGATCGTGCATCGTAGCTCCGTCGAGTTCATCATCTAAAATCCTTTTTTTTACCATCTTATTCCTATTTATATGATATAACTTATTAGTTTTACATAGGAATACTTTACCGTGACGATTATTGAGCAGTACTACCACATGAAACTATTTATCACTAATAAACACCCAGTGTTAGCATATAGCCCGCTAGCCGGCTGAAGCTAGCATTTTCCGATCTAATGGCGGATTCATCTGATATATGCTTTTCTGACCTGTCCTCACCGGAGCGGGAAGCTGTGGAGGAGTTGTTTCCCGGTTTTAGCAGATCCAAGGCGAGGTACAGCGCCCACTTCACCCTGCCTTCCGACGTCCACAAGCGATCGAGGCGCGCAACAAACGAGCATTCCACGCGATGCAGCTTCACGGACCGTGAACGACATGAAAGCGATCGGGAAGCTGTGGAGGAACCGCTGCCCGGCCTTCGCAGATTCAGCAAGCCAAACATCACCCTGGCCCCAGACATTCGCAGGCGACCGAGGCGTGTCACAACCGAACACCCCACGCGATGCAGCTCCGGGGACCGCGTTCGGGTAAACGAAGACGCCATCGCCCAGCATGAAAGCGGTAAGACTACGCTTGTTATTGTAACATGTATTACTTGCCACATGTATAGTTTAGCTTCTGCTGTTAGCATAGAGGGGTTTACATGCACTAAGTGTATTGAAGTATTAAGGTTAACTGAGAAGGTTGCTGAAATAGAATCGCGCATCCGAACGCTAGTTGAGGATAGCAAAACCGCTAATGTTACTGTCGCAAATAATCTATCGAGCGAAAAGACTAATGGCTCGGTTCCGACATCAGATGCTAATGTAAATATTACAAATACTGTATCGAGCGCGCATAGTGTTTATCAAAATACACATGGCTCGGTTCCGACATCAGAGTCAAGTCGGCGGTCAAACTGGGTGACTGTCAGGCGGCATAGTCATATAAGGCGTCCTTCTAAGACCCATAACGTTACGGTAATTTCTAACAGATTCGATCCCCTAAGGAGTATACCAGCTGAAACACCTTTTAAAAGTGCCCTGGTCATTGGAGATTCTATACTCAGGAACACTAACATTGAGGCACCAAACACCATAGTCGACTGTATACCGGGTGCCAGAACGTCTGACATTAGATCCAAACTTAAAGTGCTGACTAATGCTAAGCGGAGGTTTTCTAAGATTGTTATTCACGTCGGTACGAATGACACCAGGCTCCGCCAGTCGGAAATCACCAAAGATACTATTAAGGAGATGTGTGAAATTGCAAAAACAATGTCAGACAATGTAATATGCTCTGGTCCCCTCCCCGCCTACCGGGGAGATGAAACACATAGTAGATTAGTGTCTCTCAATGGATGGATGTCAAAGTGGTGCCCTCAGCATAATGTAGGGTTTATAGACAATTGGAAGCATTTCTGGGGAAGACCATTCCTCCTAACCCGAGATGGCCTTCATCCGTCATCGGAAGGAAGTGCTATACTCACTAGAAATCTGATCAATAGTCTTAATTCTGATATAGTCTGACTATCCAGGGCCCAGGTCAGGAAACAGACGGATCGGCTTAACCGTCCGTCTGTTAGCTGCCGTGATATGTCAAGACCACTTATATCCCAGCACTTCGAGTCAATCTTACCGAAATATCAGCACATTTCAACTGTATCTGTTCCCCGAACAAATAAATACAGGGCACCGCTTGTTACATCTGGTACAAATCTGATTAAAATAAAATTAGAAAACAATACATTAACAGATGAATCTCGAATGTTAAAATTCGGCCTTCTTAACATTAGATCGCTTACCAATAAAGAACCTATTGTCAATGAAATAATTACAGACCAAAACTTGGATGTACTCTGTTTAACAGAAACCTGGCTTAAAGCAGACGACTACATTAGTTTAAATGAATCCACCCCACAAGACTATTATTATAAACACGAACCTCGATTAAAGGGGAGAGGGGGTGGTGTAGCTACAATATACAACACAATTTTTAAAGTAAACCAAAAATCTGAGCTAAAATTTAAATCATTTGAAGTAATGTTGTTAAATATGGAAATAACTGATCGTAACCACAAACAGCTTTCTTTTGCTTTAGCGACAATCTATAGACCACCGGGCCACCATGCAGATTTCCTTAATGAAATAGCAGATTTCCTATCTGAGCTTGTAGTCACTGTAGATAAAGCTCTTATTGTTGGTGATTTTAATGTCCATGTGGATAACCCAAAAGACGCATTAGGACGTGCGTTTATAGATGTTCTAAATTCTCTCAATATTAGACAAAACGTGACAGGGCCAACGCATACTCGTAAGCACACATTAGACTTAATTCTGTCACTCGGACTCAATATTAATGACGTCGAAATATCACCTCAGAGTGATGCAGTTTCTTACCATTACCTTGTGTCATACACTGTACTTCTAGATAGGATCACTCAATCCACAACATGCTACCGACTAGCCAGAACAATAATTTCCACCACTAAAGATAGCTTTATTAGCACTCTTCCAGACCTGTCCCAAATGAAACATGTAGCAGATAACTGTGACGATCTAGATATTGAAATAGAAAACCTAAACAATGTCTGTTCTAACACATTGGATGCCGTTGCTCCCATTCGAAAAAAGAGATTCAAAGAAAAACCGCCAGCTCCATGGTATGACCATCACACCGCAGCCCTTAAAAAGGCAGCTAGAAAAATGGAAAGAAATTATAGAAGCACAAAGTTAGAAGTATGGCACGCAGCATGGAAACAGAGTGTTAAACACTACAGACAGGCTATTAAAACTGCCAGATCTACATATCTTAGCAAGCTTATAAATGAGAATCATAATAACCCTCGTTTCCTCTTTAGCACAGTTGCGAAACTGACTAGAAACAAAGAACAAACAGAAACCAATAGTAAACTTCAACACAATAGTAACGACTTCATGAACTTCTTTTCTAACAAAATTTCGGCTATTAGGGAAAACATCGTAGCTACCCAGGCAGCCACCACTCTACCCATTAGTTCACTTAACACTAGACTACCATACGAACATCTTGATTCATTTAAACCTACTACAATAGATGAGCTCTCTAAACTAGTCACATCGTCCTGTATATTAGACCCCGTTCCCACAAAACTACTTGAAGAAGTATTCCCTGTAGTGTCAACCCCGGTTCTAAATATCTTTAACTCATCGCTAGAAATAGGATACGTTCCAACAGCTTTCAAACTAGCAGTTATTAAACCGCTGATTAAAAAACCACAGCTTGACCAAGGA